>NC_143026.1:27140000-27410000 GCF_057628025.1 Oncorhynchus mykiss
AGGTCTTGTCAGCCGATGTCTGGGTTTGGGGAGGGGTAGGGGTGAAGCAGTGTGGGTATGTTGTTGTAGTCCTATAACTCACCCATTCTACCCCGACTCAATCCCCCTACACCCTGTTGATCTGCGGAAGCCAGACAGACCCCTCTCTCCCCATCAATGATTCATGTCAGGGAAGGCTTTGGTTTGGTTGAGGTTCGCTCTCACCCAGATAAGTAGTGATGGGGGAGAATCACAATACATATCGTATTAGCACCCAAGTATCGTGACAATATCTTATTGTGAGGTCCCTGGAAATTCCCAGCCGAGTGTGGGAGATGATATGCCCCACGGCTGCAGTTCTTCTAATCTGACCCTCAACATAACACCCCTGACCCACCACACCAAAATAACCCACTAGTGTAGACATATCATTGACAAAGACCAGGGCCGAGGCGCTGATAGACAGAATATGCAGTTGTCATATCAGTGTGTTAGAGAGAGTTGCCATCCTCACCCTCACCCCAGGGCACCCCACCCCTCGTCTGGTAAATGTGTCTGAGGAAATGTCTATCTCCTACACTACAGGCCCAAATCCAGGTCACAGAGGGGTGTCTGTGTGTGAAAGTGTGTGTGTGTGTGAGGTGTGTTGTTTGGTTGGTCTCTTAAAATGTGTGCAGCACCCTAATCCACTCAAAGCCATTCATCTTGTCAGGCAGTTTTTGGGGGGGGGCAGCCAGCCAATCCACCAGCTACAGACACCAGCTAAAAGCTGCTGTGTTACCATGGGAATACTTGACTTGATACCACAGATACAATCTTGTGAATGAAACGCTCTGACATGTCTTATTATTGACTTTCTGTTTCACCACAGAAAAAAAAACACTGATTTGTTACAGCATTAGTCAACACGTACTCCAAGTGCCAACAACCATACACATTACACATACAGTACCGGTCAAACGCTTTAGAACACCAACTCATTCAAGGTTTTTCTTTATTTTTTACTATTTTCTACATTGTAGAATAAAAGTGGAGATGTCAAAACTATGAAATAACACATGGACAAATCAAAATATATTTGATATTTTTCAAAGTAGCCACCCTTTGCACACTCTTGGCATTCTCATTGTAAATAATAATTTGTTCTTAACTGACTTGCCTTGTCAAATCAAATGTAAAAAAGAAACCATTATTGAGATGTGTGTGCTTGATGCATGTCCCACTTCTCAAAGTCAGGAGGCGTGGTCGACAGCGCCCACCTCATCTCTGCTGTCACATCCAACCTGGATCGATATTTGGTTTTAATGCAAACAAAAGCACTGAATCCAGATTCACACAGATATGCTGGCGAAGGGTACCATGAGTTTTATGATGCGTTCAAGGCAACTGGGAACTCTGAAAAATACGAGGTCAAATCATGAAGTCAGTGATCTTCAGGTGGGGAAGTCGGAGCTCTAGAAAGATGCCCGAGTTCACGAGTTGGAATTCCGAGTTGGAGGACCATTAAAAAAATATAATCCCAGTTGGATGTCGGAGATTTCTGAGTTCCCAGTTCTGAGTGCCCAGTTCTGAGTTCCCAGTTCTGAGTTCCCAGTTCTGAGTTCCCAGTTCTGAGTTCCCAGTTCTGAGTTCCCAGTTCTGAGTGCCCAGTTCTGAGTGCCCAGTTCTGAGTGCCCAGTTCTGAGTGCCCAGTTCTGAGTGCCCAGTTCTGAGTGCCCAGTTGTTTTGAACGCAGCGTTAATGCTCAGAGACAAACGGCAGGGCATTGTCAGGAACCAAAATTAAAAAAATATTTCCAACAATCGAGAACCACCAAGCCACAGTGTGAAAAAGAACATTGTCATGCTCTGATCCCATATGTCCACATAGTTTTGCGAACAAGCGTGCGAGCAGTGGATGTGGTTTGATGTAGTTTACAATCGAAGTCACCTGCTGCATTATATATGTCAAATCAAATGTAAAAAAGAAACCATTATTGAGATGTGTGTGCTTGATGCATGTCCCACTTCTCAAAGTCAGGAGGCGTGGTCGACAGCGCCCACCTCATCTCTGCTGTCACATCCAACCTGGATCGATATTTGGTTTTAATGCAAACAAAAGCACTGAATCCAGATTCACACAGATATGCTGGCGAAGGGTACCATGAGTTTTATGATGCGTTCAAGGCAACTGGGAACTCTGAAAAATACGAGGTCAAATCATGAAGTCAGTGATCTTCAGGTGGGGAAGTCGGAGCTCTAGAAAGATGCCCGAGTTCACGAGTTGGAATTCCGAGTTGGAGGACCATTAAAAAAATATAATCCCAGTTGGATGTCGGAGATTTCTGAGTTCCCAGTTCTGAGTGCCCAGTTCTGAGTTCCCAGTTCTGAGTTCCCAGTTCTGAGTTCCCAGTTCTGAGTTCCCAGTTCTGAGTTCCCAGTTCTGAGTGCCCAGTTCTGAGTGCCCAGTTCTGAGTGCCCAGTTCTGAGTGCCCAGTTCTGAGTGCCCAGTTCTGAGTGCCCAGTTGTTTTGAACGCAGCGTTAATGCTCAGAGACAAACGGCAGGGCATTGTCAGGAACCAAAATTAAAAAAATATTTCCAACAATCGAGAACCACCAAGCCACAGTGTGAAAAAGAACATTGTCATGCTCTGATCCCATATGTCCACATAGTTTTGCGAACAAGCGTGCGAGCAGTGGATGTGGTTTGATGTAGTTTACAATCGAAGTCACCTGCTGCATTATATCGGCGAGTTCTGTGCCCAGCTCTTTTGCCGCAAGTTACTCTCTGTGTATCATACAATGGACATCTGGGGCCTCACAGCTAACGTCCATTTGGGGAACATAAACTGGGGAGTTGGAGTCATTCAGTCAGTTTCCTCTTCATTACTAGTAATAGCATACATTATTTGTTTAACAGCGTTATCTGACAAAAGGTATTGATGTGAGTTTCTGTGCCTCTGCCTCCCCACACATTGTTTTCACCATATCAATTGTAGCTGGTAATATCAAAGTCTCTGCAGTAGTGTGGTTTCAAAGCGTAGCAGGCCTAGCCATTCATAGCGTAGCAGGCCTAGCCATTCATAGCGTAGCAGGCCTAGCCATTCATAGTGTAGCAGGCCTAGCCATTCATAGCGTAGCAGGCTTAGCCATTCATAGCATAGCAGGCCTAGCCATTCATAGCGTAGCAGCCGTAGCCATTCATAGCGTAGCAGGCCTAGCCATTCATAGCGTAGCAGGCCTAGCCATTCATAGCGTAGCAGGCCTTGCCATTCATAGCGTAGCAGGCCTAGCCATTCATAGCGTAGCAGGCCTAGCCATTCATAGCGTAGCAAGCCTAGCCATTCATAGCGTAGCAGGCTTAGCCATTCACCGTGGGAATGATTCAAGTGCAACGGTCAAGTGCCGCCTTTTTCCATTATTTAATTTCTTTCATCACATTCCCAGTGGGTCAGAAGTTTACATAAACTCAATTAGTATTTGGTAGCATTGCCTTTAAATGGTTTAACTTGGGTCAAATGTTTCAGGTAGCCTTTCACAAGCTTCCCACAATAAGTTGGGTGAATTTTGGCCCATTACTCCTGACAGAGCTGGTGGTCCTTTGCTGTTGTTCTGGGATTGATTTGCACTTTTCGCACCAAACTACGTTCATCTCTAGGAGACAGAGCACGTCTCCTTCCTGAGCGGTATGACGGCTGCGTGGTCCCATGGTGTTTATACTTGCGTACTATTGTTTGTACAGATGAACATGGTAACTTCAAGTGTTTAGAAATTGCTCCCAAGAATGAACCAGACTTTTGGAGGTCTACAATTTTTGGCTGATTTCTTTTGATTTTCCCATGATGTCAAGCAAAGAGGCACTGAGTTTGGAGGTAGGCCTTGAAATACATCCACAGGTACACCTCCAAATGACTCAAATTATGTCAATTAGCCTATCACAAGCTTCTAAAGCCATGACATCATTTTCTGGAATTTTCCAAGCTGTTTAAAGGCACAGTCAACTTAGTGTATGTAACCTTCTGACCCACTGGAATTGTGATACAGTGAATTAGATGTGAAATAATCTGTCTGTAAACAATTGTTGGAAAAATTACTTATGTCATGCACAAAGTAGATGTCCTAACCGACTTGCCAAAACCATAGTCTGTTAACAAGGAACTTGTGGAGTGGTTGAAAAATGAGTTTTAATGACTCCAACCTAGGTGTATGTAAACTCGTCAACTGTATGTCTTTTTTGGGGGAAATCTCCTGCTACCCTATCTTCATATCAGGCGACCCCCCCTCAGACAAGGCCAGGCCAGGGGAGACACCATTTCAGGATCACCAAGTCACCCATGTTAGCATTGTGTGTGTGTGTGTGTGTGTGTGTGTGTGTGTGTGTGTGTGTGTGTGGTGTGTGTGCGTGCGTGCTAGATCATTACCAATCCTAATTATACTAATTATACGTATAAATATTATTTACATTAAAATAAAAATATTTTCCAAAACGTGAGGACTATATTCAGAAAGTATTTCAAAACCCACACAAAGTAGACTATTTGATTGACAACGATTCTTACTTCTGTAACAATGTAAAAATGCAAACAACTATTCAGAGACAATTTGTATAGGTAACCTCTCTCAATAAGATTTAGTACAGACCAGGCCTGACACAAAATTTTGAAATAGTAACCTACTTTGACAACAATTCAGTGAATGCAACAATTATTAGATTGGGACATATCCCATAGAGAAGATACAAACACAACAACTGTTCAGAGACAATAAAAGGACGCCCCCATCCTGCAAAGTGGCACAGAACACATAGAGAGGAGGTTTCTACACACCTCCCACTCCTTGCCCTGCGTCCACTCCAAATGCACACCACACACCCTCTCTTGTGCCCTTCAAAATTCACCTGCTCTCAAAAGAGTAACAACTCGGTCCACACACCCTGGTGCCACACTCTTGGCTCCCATCTTCTTGCCACTGTGGCCATATCACAGTCCTTCAGGGACCAGTGCATGTGGTTTCTGGGAAGGAGCCTTCGCAGGGTCCCCAACACAATGTAAGCATTTATGATGGCAATGTTGAGCATCCCCCAAAACACATACTTCCAACATTTTCTGCCTGTGCGTCCAACATTGTAAATGCTCCTCAGTTGGTCAAGATGGTCAACCCTGCCAAAGAAAGAAAGAAAGAAAGAAAGAAAGAAAGAAAGAAAGAAAGAAAGAAAGAAAGAAAGAAAGAAAGAAAGAAAGAAAGAAAGAAAGAAAGAAAGAAAGAAAGAAAGAAAGAAAGAAAGAAAGAAAGAAAGAAAGAAAGAAAGAAAGAAAGAAAGAAAGAAAGAAAAAGAAAGAAAGAAAGAAAGAAAAAGAAAATACAGTGCCTTGCGAAAGTATTCGGCCCCCTTGAACTTTGCGACCTTTTGCCATATTTCAGGCTTCAAACATAAAGATATAAAACTGTATTTTTTTGTGAAGAATCAACAACAAGTGGGACACAATCATGAAGTGGAACGACGTTTATTGGATATTTCAAACTTTTTTAACAAATCAAAAACTGAAAAATTGGGCGTGCAAAATTATTCAGCCCCCTTAAGTTAATACTTTGAAGCGCCACCTTTTGCTGCGATTACAGCTGTAAGTCGCTTGGGGTAGTCGTATATTATATATACAAAAAGGGAAATGCAGCGATAATAAATGAAATAAAAACAGTTTACTGAACTCAATCTGCCGAGACAACCCCTTAAAGCGCTTAGCGAGATCAAGATGGACAGTTTTGCACATCGAGAGACTGAATGTTTTTCCCATTCCTCCTTGCAAAACAGCTCGAGCTCAGTGAGGTTGGATGGAGAGCATTTGTGAACAGCAGTTTTCAGTTCTTTCCACAGATTCTCGATTGGATTCAGGTCTGGACTTTGACTTGGCCATTCTAACACCTGGATATGTTTATTTTTGAACCATTCCATTGTAGATTTTGCTTTATGTTTTGGATCATTGTCTTGTTGGAAGACAAATCTCCGTCCCAGTCTCAGGACTTTTGCAGACTCCATCAGGTTTTCTTCCAGAATGGTCCTGTATTTGGCTCCATCCATCTTCCCATCAATTTTAACCATCTTCCCTGTCCCTGCTGAAGAAAAGCAGGCCCAAACCATGATGCTGCCACCACCATGTTTGACAGTGGGGATGGTGTGTTCAGCTGTGTTGCTTTTACGCCAAACATAACGTTTTGCATTGTTGCAAAGTTCAATTTTGGTTTCATCTGACCAGAGCACCTTCTTCCACATGTTTGGTGTGTCTCCCAGGTGGCTTGTGGCAAACTTTAAACAACACTTTTTATGGATATCTTTAAGAAATGGCTTTCTTCTTGCAACTCTTCCATAAAGGCCAGATTTGTGCAATATACGACTGATTGTTGTCCTATGGACAGAGTCTCCCACCTCAGCTGTAGATCTCTGCAGTTCATCCAGAGTGATCATGGGCCTCTTGGCTGCATCTCTGATCAGTCTTCTCCTTGTATGAGCTGAAAGTTTAGAGGGACGGCCAGGTCTTGGTAGAATTGCAGTGGTCTGACACTCCTTCCATTTCAATATTATCGCTTGCACAGTGCTCCTTGGGATGTTTAAAGCTTGGGGATTTTTTTGTATCCAAATCCGGCTTTAAACTTCTTCACAACAGTATCTCGGACCTGCCTGGTGTGTTCCTTGTTCTTCATGATGCTCTCTGCGCTTTTAACAGACCTCTGAGACTATCACAGTGCAGGTTCACTTATACGGAGACTTGATTACACACAGGTGGATTGTATTTATCATCATTAGTCATTTAGGTCAACAATGGATCATTCAGAGATCCTCACTGAACTTCTGGAGAGAGTTTGCTGAACTGAAAGTAAAGGGGCTGAATAATTTTGCACGCCCAATTTTTCAGTTTTTGATTTGTTAAAAAAGTTTGAAATATCCAATAAATGTCGTTCCACTTCATGATTGTGTCCCACTTGTTGTTGATTCTTCACAAAAAAATACAGTTTTATATCTTTATGTTTGAAGCCTGAAATGTGGCAAAAGGTCGCAAAGTTCAAGGGGGCCGAATACTTTCGCAAGGCACTGTATATTTGTTTTAAAAGAGAGAGAGAAGGGCAAGATAGGAGAGGGAAAGCTGGAGATTAAAAGGAATATGCTAACCCCAGTAGCGCAACTTCTGCCTTTTAGCCCTAAGGCCTACGTCTGGAAACCAGCTAACCCTACACATATGATTCATTCATTCTAGTGCTGCTCCTGCTAGCTAGCTACCTTCCTACGAGTTCAAAGACAGTCAAAGTTCCTCCATAGAAGCCCCTCCTCCGTAGGTATAATTCCGAAGGTATAAATCCGTAGGTATAATTCCGAAGGTATAAATCTATAGGTATAATTCTGACAGTGTGTGTTTGTCTTTCATTATGATTAAACCATGCTGTTACGGCAAAATACAATTTGCTCTTAACAACTTTCCTATACAGATTCAAATCACTTACCCACCCCACAGCAAGTTGCTCTATCCACACTGACTGGTTCCGAATTTAAATGTGAGCTAAATGTAAAAATAAATACATGTATATTTCATAGGTTTAAAAAGATTTAAACCGCTACTTTTTGTTTGGTTCGAACTGGTTCCGAATTTTATTTTGCTGGTCGGAACAGTGGAACGAAACAAAAAAAATGGTTCTGGTCCGAACGAAACGATTGGAAAATCATTTTGGTTCCACGAAGGCTTTATTAATGAATCTGGTATATTCATTCATGGTGTGGGTTTAACTGAAGCCCAGTGGATTTAGCAGACATTCTATTAAGATTCCTCAAGATAATCATCTTCCCATCAGAGACAGTCTGGGCCCCAAATGTGCTAAATGCTCTGCAGTTGCACATTTGGTTTGCTAATTTAGTAGTGAGTTAGCTATCTAGCTAAGGGGTTAGCTTCTTCCAAAATCAAGTTTCACTTGGTAAAAGCAGAGAATCCCCTCCTGGATCAAAAGCCTTGCTGTATAATATTTGTTTTCTGTGTGCAGCAAACTGTGAGTAGTATTTTTAAGTGACTTGTATAACTTAATGAGCTGGGATGTTTGTCTTACAAATAGTTTAGGTCTGAGACGCTTGTTAGCATTTAATTAGCATTCTCTAAGGGGTTTTACATGTACTTGTTAGCATTGCTAACCTTCGGATTACAAAGACTCAGTGGGGTTTGAAATTAGCGCCCCTTGTGTTCAGTGCCGGTATTACCGAATATCCCAACACACGGTCAATATGAAGGTATGATAATCTGGATACCACCCAAGCCTACTTTTGATCAGAGTCCTCTGGGTCGTGGTTAAAAGTAGTGTACTACATAGAGAATAAGGTACCATTTGGGACACAACCAGTGTCTCACCAGAGTGCCAACCATCCACCCTCACTTCCCCTGTCTAAAATAGACTGCAGAGATGAAACGCCACTCACCCTACATACAGCAGGGTAGGGTGACTGGGATGTTCTTCACATGGCCTCTATGTCAGGGCAACGCCTGGTTAGGCTGAGCATTTATAGCTTTTTTGGTACTTCCTCTTTTCACAGCAACAAGGAGAGGGAACAACTATTCCCACCGGTGTCAGTGTGTGTGTGTGTACCTTCCTGCCCTTTGCCCTTTCCGTGGTAGGATATACACACACTATAAGGAATTACATATCAGAGGGCACAAGATACACACACACACACACCGACACACTGGTGTATACATTCTCTCTCACACACATCATCCAGAGGGGAGAATGTGTGAGTGACAGTTAATCTGCTTACCTACTCCTGGACCACAGGATTGTGTGCCTGATTGACTGCCTGATTGACAGCCTGGCTGGTTGACTGCCTGACTGACTGACAGGTTTACTGAAGGCAAGGCAGACTAGACTAAAAACGGAGACACTAATCAATGTCAACGAGTAAAGACGAAACCTAAAAAAGACAGCTATTTTGGGTTTCTAAACAGACCAGAAATAATTTAGCAAACTCCTAGCAGCTCTGCTGTGAATCAGACAGTACATGATGCGTGGTCAGATAGGGGTGTAGACAAGTCTCATGTGGCGTAGCCTCGGCTATCAGTAGTGGTGTGTCAATGAGCTCTATAGGCCTAACCTTGGTAGTAAGTAAGTCTAGAGGACACTGCTATGGATTCAGCAGTTTCGCCAACACAGCTGCACACAGTCCTTGGCCCTGCTCCCTGTCTCTCAACGCACACACACACACACACACACACACACACACACACACACACACACACACACACACACACACACACACACACACACACACACACACACACACACACACACACACACACACACACACACACACACACACCTGTTTATCCCATTGAGTGTGTATAGGCCTGGGAGCGAGGGGTGGAGGACTGTGTCTTTGGCATTCAGTCTCTTTATTGTGTTTCCACTGAAGCCATTTTACCTTGGCAAGTAATTCAATTCCTTACACCTAATGGTGTTAGTGTAAATCACTGAACATTTTAAATGTGTTAGGTTTTATCTCCTCGCTCCTTAAAGCCCAGTGTTTTGTTTCTGGAAGCCATCTTTCACTTTGTGATGGAACACAGATTCCACTCAGCCATTGCTGAAGGCAGGTGGCTCGGTCAGTTTTATGTGGGTTTGTTAGAGTCGGTCCCATTGGCTGTTCCTCTGCTGTGAGAGTGTAAGATTTCAGACCAATCGCTGGCATCTTGATTGACTTGTGACCTGCCCTGTCCAGCCCATATAAACGGGTAGGCTTACAGTTTAAAGTTAGCAATAGCGTCCAATAAAGTTACATTTAGTAAATAGGCATTTTATGGCTAATGCGAACCCTCCCATATGGCCTCTGGTCAACCACGGGTTAAGAGGATGTGCCCTCAATCAAGGGAGGAACTGAGCCCATTTCTAAAGGACAGTTTTATAGAGGTATCAGATAGGAGACTTCATAATGGATTCACTCCATCCATCCAAGTCTGACCCTGGGAGAATATTAAACATCAGCCCTTCACTTCCCTAAATTCAGCCCTCTATTCTAGATTGTTTTCTTACACACCTCCAAGGTCACCTTCAAGACCCCCGTCCCATAGTAGCAGTAACATCATGCACCACACTGGGGGAGACTCCTCATGTCCAATAACACTTATGAACATGAGAGGCTGGTAGAAACCAAAAACATTTCCACTGAGGGGCTGGAGAGAGTGAGAGAAAAGGAGGGATAGATAGAGAGTGAGAAGGAGGGTGAATATGTAGGTGTGGGTATTTGTGGTACCGTGTTGTGTTATGTGGGTGTAGAATAGAGGGAAAAGAGGTATCCAGGGTACTATATGGAATATGTCTGGGACTAGTGCCCAATGGGGAGATTGGATGTGTGTGTGTGCGTGCGTGTGTCAGGCACACTAGTGTATCCTGTGACACAGGGATTCCTTAGTACAGTGATGTGAGACACCTTGGGCTCCAACTCACTGAAGGGGTAAGAGAGGTGGAGGGGGAGGAGAGGGAGGGAGGCGGGGAACAGAAACAGCCAATCATGAGTCATGATACTGCAGGATGCTGCTGTCTGTCGCTGTGGACCTCCAATCAGAACACCTCATGTAACATCCTGTACCACTGTGGGGGAGTGGGCATCTCTCATCAGACTAAAACCATTCCCACCCACTACTAGATAGATAGCCATTCCACAAGCCACTGCCAATCTGAAACATGATTGATGAAGTGTCCTTGAATTCAAAAGGCACCCTTTAAAAAATGTCTAATTCAAGCATGGCACCACCACTCCCCCTACATAATTGCTTGTCTTTCAGATTTTACTTGGTTTTGAGGTTGAGGATGGTGCATCCCATCAAATTGTAAGGGCATGGCGGGGGAGGGGGGGGGGGTGTATGACGTCATGGAAGAGCAGTTAGCCACGGCTGTGGCCAGAGGTTATGGTGAGGCGCTGTGTGAACATGACACCTGGTGTCACGCCACTCTCTGCTTTTGAGAGAAGTAGGCTCCACTATCAATAATGTATGAAAGACCCCTGTGCCTCCCCCTTGGCATACTGTGTGTGTGTGTGTATAGGAGGGGACAGGGAGGAATGTGCTGAATGCTTTAAACACACATGACAGAGAGAGGAGGAGAGGAGAGCTAACAGAACATAGCTAACTGTGTCTGTCCTTGGAGCAGTACAAAGGAAACAGTCACTGCTCTGCCCTGACCTAAGCCATTTATAGTCATTGGGCCAAATGAAGGAGAGGTGCCTTGACAATGACATGTGAATATATGCAAAACTAGTGCAGTGAGAGAGAATACTTGACCACTGTGACACAAACTTAAGGAAAGCTTTGACTGTGTACAGACTCAGTGAGCATAGTCTTGCTATTGAGAAAGGACACCCACCGTCGGCAGATCGGTCTCTCAAGAGAAGACAAGCTATGTGCAGACTGCTCACAAAATGAGGTGGAAACTGAGCTGCACTTCCTAACCTCCTGCCAATGTATGACCATATTAGAGACACATATTTCCCTCAGATTACACAGATCCACAAACAATTCGAAAACAAATCCAATTTTGATAAAGTCCCATATCTATTGGGAGAAATACGACAGTGTGCCATAACAGCAGCAAGATTTGTGACCTGTTGCCACACGAAGGGCAACCAGTGAAGAACAAACACCATTGTAAATACAACCTTTATTTATGTTGATTTATTTTCCCCTTTGTACTTTAACTATTTGCACATAATTACAACACTGTATATAGCCATATGACATTTGAAATGTCTCTATTCCTTTGGAACTTAGTGTGTAATGTTTACTGTTCATTTTTTTATTGTTTCAGAGAGAGAGAAAGAGTAGTGGGAGAGAGATGGAGAAGAGAAGGATGGAAAAGAAAACAAAAATGAATGAGATTAGATGAGTCTGTGAATGAGTGCAGAGTGGGTTTACTGAGTAGTTCATAAAGTATGAAAATCTACCAGCCCCTCAAACATTTTTTACCAGCCCAAATATTTTTGGTGCCACAATTACACACAAAAAACACATGAGCATGCTTAATAATGTTTATAAAACAAGAAATATACAGTATAATACTAGTAAGAAGTAATGTGGTATATTGCTTAATTTAATATTCTGTGACCCCCAAAATTTTCAGCTGCCCCTGAGCAAGTTACTTGTAAATTAGGCTATTCTTAGCAATTACATGGCTGCTGTTAGAAGGGAATCCCTGCTTCCCAATGGTGTATACTTATTTAGGCTGTCTACAGAACCGCTGGAAACGTGACAACAACATTAATGCTTAGCTAGCTCCAGCCCAAGTCAAGCACCTCACAAAACTGACCTTGGATCAGTCCTGTTCTGAGAGGAAACTGTGTTTCTCTGTGTTTCAGACCTAACTTGAGGGAGGTATGGAGGGAGGAGGAGGAGAGTGTGTCCTGCCCTTAGTTAGCCTCAGCGAGCCAAATTCATCACCACAACTCAAGAGGGAGAAGAGACATTTGTTATAGAAGATACGCCAGATGTTTGGTCATTGTCTCTCTATCTCTCTCTCTCTCTCCTCTTTCTCCTCTCTCTCTCTTTTTTCTTCTTTTCTCTGCTCTTTCTCTCTCCATAGTCCAGAGCCTGTTCATGTGTTCCCTCCCTTCCTCCCTCCCGGCAGGGTGGAGGTGAGGCCTGGACAGCTCTTGGCCCTCTCCTTCCTTAATACAGAGGAGAAATATGTTTTGGCTTCTTCCAGCTAAGCCTTTGGCTCTGGCTCAATACCTCCCTCCATACCTCCCTCCTCCTCCTCCCTCACTCCATACCTCCCTCCTCCATACCTCCCTCCATAACTCCCTCCTCCCTCCATACCTCCCTCCACCCTCCCTCTATAACTCCCTCCTCCTCCTCCTCCTCCCTCCTCCTCCTCCATCCTTACCGCCCTCCTCCTCCTCCCTCCATACCTCCCTCCATACCTCCCTCCTCCTCCTCCCTCCATAACTCCCTCTTCCTCCCTCCTCCATACCGCCCTCCTCCCTCCATACCTCCCTCCTCCTCCTCCCTCCGTAACTCCCTCCTCCATACCTCTATAACTCCCTCCTCCTCCTCCCTCCATAACTCCCTCCTCCTCCCTCCCTCCCTCCCTCCTCCCTCCCTCCTCCATAACTCCCTCCTCTTCCTCCCTCCATACCTCCCTCCTCCTCCTCCCTCCCTCCTCCCTCCCTCCCTCCTCCATACCACCCTCCATACCTCCATAACTCCCTCTTCCTCCTCCCTCCATACCTCCCTCCTCCCTCCCTCCCTCCTCCATACCACCCTCCATACCTCCATAACTCCCTCCTCTTCCTCCCTCCATACCTCCCTCCTCCTCCCTCCCTCTGAAACTCCCCCCTCCATACCTCCCTCCCAGCATCTGAGCATTAAATTAGAACTGGCCCGTCTGTTTCTCCCCACCTCTCGAGCCCATTGTTTCTGGTTTAGTTCCAGGGATGTTAAAGGAAACAGAACTCAGAAACACCACAATTCCACAGCCATTTCCGTCCAGGCGCAAACCACTCACCAGAGAGGGGTGTCTCCAATCAGTCTCTATCCGACTAGCAAGCAGCCATTTTCCTCATTCATTCAATAATATGTTATTGTTACAGCTCAAACCACCACCGTCAGGTCAGGTTACCCCGTCTCCCCTCATCCTCCCTCCCATAGCTCACTGAGCGCTTAGCAACTAGCGTTTATCGGGAGAGCACACACTAGCTTCTCTGCACAAACACTATCCTACAACAAAGAGCCAGAGGGAGAGAGGGCGAGATAAAGAGAGAGAGAAAGACTGATGGAGAGCTGACAAGCCCCAAAGGAGAGAGATTGTAAGATCTCAGGCAGGACTGGTGTGTGTGTGCGCGTGCAAGTGTGTGTGTGTATGCATGCGTGCACGTGTGTGTGTGAGAGTGTGTGTGCATACACATGTGTATAAGAGCTTGAGGAGCTGCTTTGATAGGGGAAATAAGCTCTATAAAGCATCCTATAGAGACAGTTGGTCAACAGCATGTTCATTCCACTGATTCATATTATGACCACAGGCTTATCGATACACACCCACCATAGAACCATGTCTCTCCTCTCCTGCTGGGTGAAGAAAAGACTGTGCAAAGGAGGGTTCAGGACTTCCCAGAAACATGTGAAACCTATATCTGAATCTACATCCCTACTGTCTGTCAACAATGACCATGTACATTTAGCAGACGCTCCTATCCAGATATATATTTTCAGACTGCTCCCACCGTGGGAATCGAACCCACTCCCCTTTTCCACATTATTACGTTACAGCATTCTTCTAAAATGGATGAAATACTCCCCCCCCCCCTTATCAATCTACACACACAATACCCCACAATGACAAAGCAAAACCAGATTTTTAGAAATGCTTACAAAATGTATTAAAAATAAAAAACAGAAATACCTTATTTACATAAGTATTCAGACCCTTTGCTATGAGACTCGAAATTGAGTTCAGGTGCATCCGGTTTCCATTGATCATCCATGAGCTATTTCTACAACTTGATTGGAGTCCACCTGTGGTAAATTCAATTGATTGGATATGATTTGAAAGGCACACACCTGTCTATATAAGGTCCCACAGTTGACAGTGCATGTCAAAAACCAAGCCATGAAGTCGAAGGAATTGTCCGTAGATCTCAGAGAAAGGATTGTGTCGAGGCACAGATCTTAGGGAAGGGTAGCAACATTTCTATATTATTGAAGGTCCCCATGAACACAGTGGCCTCCATCATTCCTAAATAGAAAAACGTTGGAACCAAGACTCTTCCTAGAGTTGGCCGCCCAGCCAAACTGAGCAATCTTGGGAGAAGGTCCTTGGTCAGAGAGGTGACCAAGAACCCGATGGTCACTCTGACAGAGCTCCAGAGTTCCTCTGTGGAGTTGGTTGTCCTCTTGGAAGGTTCTCCCATCTCTGCAGCACTCCACCAATTACGCCTTTATGGTAGAGTGGCCAGACGGAAGCCACTCCTCAGTAAAAGGCACATGACAGCCCGCTTGGAGTTTGCCAAAAGGCACCTAAAGACTCTGAGACCATGACAAATAAGATTATCTGGTCTGATTAAACCAAGATTGAACTCTTTGGCCTGAATGCCAAGCGTCACATCTGGAGGAAACCTGGCACCATCCCTACAGTGAAGCATGGTGGTGGCAGCATCATGCTGTGGGGATGTTTTTCAGCTGCAAGGACTGGGAGACTAGTCAGGATTGAGGGAAAGAACAGAGCAAAGTACAGAGAGATTCTTGATGAAAACCTGCTCCAGAGCGCTCAGGACCTCAGATTGGGGTGAAAGTCCACCTTCCATCAGGACAACGATCCTAAAGCACACAGCCAAGACAACGCAGATGTGACTTCGGGACAAGTCTCTGAATATCCCTTGAGCGACGCTCCCCATTCAACAGAGCTTGAGAGTATCTGCAGAGAAGAACGGGAGAAACTCCCCAAATACAGGTGTGCCAAGCTTGTAGCGTCATACCCAATAAGACTTGATGCTGTAATTTCTGCTAAAGGTGCTTCAACAAAGTCCTGAGTAAAGGGTCTGAATACTTATGTAAATGTGATATCAGTGTTTTTTACATATATTTTTTTTATAAATTAGCAACAATTTCTACAAACCTGTTTTTGCTTTGTCATTATGGGGTATTGTGTATAGATTGATGAGGGGGAAAAACTACTTAATCCATTGTAGAATAAGGCTGTAATGTAACAAAATGTGGAAAAAGTAAAGGGGTCTGAATACATTCCGAATGCACTGTACACAGCTGGCAAATACTGACTGCACTGACAGTCAACGGGAGGGACACTGAGAGAAGAGAAAAATAGAGAGAAATACCAGACAGTGGTGGCTTGCAGGCATTGCTGACATTTGGTATTGATTCCCCAGGTGTTTTATTGTCACTCCACTCTTAAAAGCCTATTGGACAACTACAGGGAGAACCCCATTGGTCCAGAGGGTCCGCCCAGGACTTTGATCTCTCCTGGTTTTCCCCTTGCTCCGTAGAAAACAAGGAGAAGCTTCGGAAAGGTGTGACGCTCTAATTGGCTACGAGCAGACCAAACTCAAAGCAGCTGTCAAGTGAGGGAGAAAATCTGACAGAAGAGAGAATGCTTCATTAAATACGACAAGAAAGTGCAATCTGGATGTTCTTTTAAATAATTTAACACAGCCGGGTGAATTACGTCTGATTTCTCTAACACTGCAAAGTGCAGTCGAGGAGCACCCAATCTGAAGCTGTAATGGTGAACTACACATTCGCTAACTACCAATCACAAAGTGCCTTGTTTCAGTGCCAGTTAGGTGGAGCTTAATCACTGATCTATGTTCACCTTACATGTTACTTTTATTTCTTATTCTTATCCGTATTTTTTTAAACTGCATTGTTGGTTAGGGGCTCGTTAGTAAGCATTTCACTGTACCTGTTGTATTCGGCCCATGTGACTAATAAAATTTGATTTCATTTCATTTGATTTGAGTTTGATGAATCCAGATCATGATCATGTCCATCAAGCTATACACAACTGGCCCCAAACCATCCTCCACCTCCCCCCACACTATCACTGTCTAGTTCTGCATGTCTGTTTCTCTAACAAAAAAAGTATTTAGTCAGCCACCAATTGTGCAAGTTCTCCCACTTAAAAAGATGAGAGGCCTGTTATTTTCATCATAGGTACACTTCAACTATGACAGACAAAATGAGTAAAAAAATCCAGAAAATCACATTGTAGGATTGTCTATGAATTTATTTGCAAATGATGGTGGAAAATAAGTATTTGGTCACCTACAAACAAGCAAGATTTCTGGCTCTCACAGACCTGTAACTTCTTCTTTAAGAGGCTCCTCTGTCCTCCACTCGTTACCTGTATTAATGGCACCTGTTTGAACTTGTTATCAGTATAAAAGACACCTGTCCACAACCTCAAACAGTCACACTCCAAACTCCACTATGGCCAAGACCAAAGAGCTGTCAAATGACACCAGAAACAAAATTGTAGACCTGCACCAGGCTGGGAAGACTGAATCTGCAATAGGTAAGCAGCTTGGTTTGAAGAAATCAACTGTGGGAGCAATTATTAGGAAATGGAAGACATACAAGACCACTGATAATCTCCCCCGATCTGGGGCTCCACGCAAGATCTCACCCCGTGGGGTCAAAATGATCACAAGAACGATGAGCAAAAATCCCAGAACCACACGGGGGGACCTAGTGAATGACCTGCAGAGAGCTGGGACCAAAGTAACAAAGCCTACCATCAGTAACACACTACGCCGCCAGGGACTAAAATCCTGCAGTGCCAGACGTGTCCCCCTGCTTAATCCAGTACATGTCCAGGCCCGTCTGAAGTTTGCTAGAGAGCAATTGGATGATCCAGAAGAAGATTGGGAGAATGTCATATGGTCAGATGAAACCAAAATATAACTTTTTGGTAAAAACTCAACTCGTCGCGTTTGGAGAACAAAGAATGCTGAGTTGCATCCAAAGAACACCATACCTACTGTGAAGCATGGGGGTGGAAACATCATGCTTTGGGGCTGTTTTTCTGCAAAGGGACCAGGACGACTGATCCGTGTAAAGGAAAGAATGAATGGGGCCATGTATCGTGAGATTTTGAGTGAAAACCTCCTTCCATCAGCAAGGGCATTGAAGATGAAACGTGGCTGGGTCTTTCAGCATGACAATGATCCCAAACACACTGCCCGGACAACGAAGGAGTGGCTTCGTAAGAAGCATTTCAAGGTCCTGGAGTGGCCTAGCCAGTCTCCAGATCTCAAGGATCTGGAGAAGGCCTGTATGGAGGAGTGGGCCAAAATCCCTGCTGCAGTGCGTGCAAACCTGGTCAAGAACTACAGGAAACGTATGATCTCTGTAATTGCAAACAAAGGTTTCTGTAACAAATATAAGTTCTGCTTTTCTGATGTATCAAATACTTATGTCATGCAATAAAATGCTTATTAATTACTTAAAAATCATACAATGTGATTTTTTGGATTTTTGTTTTAGATTCCGTCTCTCACAGTTGAAGTGTACCTATGATAAAAAAAAATGACAGACCTCTACATGCTTTGTAAGTAGTAAAACCTGCAAAATCGGCAGTGTATCAAATACTTATTCTCCCCACTGTACCTCCTTTTGTTTAGGCGTTTGGTAAATAAATCGAAGCGCGCGTACAACTTCCAGCGGAAAGGTCAGACGAAAATTCCAAAAAGTGATATTACTGGTGGTAGAAACATATCAAACTATGTATAGAATCAATCTTTAGGATGTTTTTATCATAAATGTTCAATAATGTTCCAACCGGAGAATTCCATTGTCTGTAGAAAAGCAATGGAACGAGAGCTACCTCTCATGTGAATGCGCGTGACTGAGCTCGAGGCTGATGGCAGACCTCTGACTCATTCCCCTCTCATTCGGCCCCCCTTCACAGTAGAAGCCTGAAACAACGTTCTAACGACAGTTGACATCTAGTGGAAGCCTTAGGAAGTGCAACATAACCAATATCCCACTGTGTATTCGATAGGGGCTGAGTTAAAAAACTTTTTCTCAGGTTTTTGCCTGCCATATGAGTTCTGTTATACTCACAGACATCATTCAAACAGCTTTCGAAACTTCAGAGTGTTTTCTATCCAATACTAATAATAAAAGTGAAAATGCTGCCCCCTATCCCAAAGAAGTTAAGGGCTTGTAAGTAAGCATTTCACGGTAAAGTCTACACTTGTTATATTCGGCACAAGTGGAAAATAAAGTTTGATTTGGAAGCAGTTACACCACTACAAGACCAATGGCCTGTGGAGACTGCTGAGCATGTAGAGATGGATGCAAACACAGATTTGTTGTACTGCAGCCTGCGACTGGGGCTTTGTCCCGACAGAGATCGCCAATATGGACGCTTTTCCAAAAGGGCAGGCAGGGACATGTGATGAAAAGAATGTATGAGAGGGATATTCCAGTTTTTTTTTTCTTACAAGATCTGTCTGTCACCATAGCTGCAACTGAGGGAAGTTTGTGGTTGGAGATTTGGCATGGAAACCAGCAAAAACACATACACACTGACATACACAGAAACACTTGAGAGGGTGACTACCCCTGGCACCCTCTCTGTGTGTCTGTGTGTGTGTGTGTGTGTGTGTTAGAGCCCTGCACACGCATGAATTTTGAGCCCTAGCCATGCCCGCGAAGTTCAGGCAGTACCCTACCCAGGCCCAATTGCTTCTGCCAAATTTAAGGCCCGGCCCTGCCCTGCCCGAAACCAGAAATAACTTCCTCCGTTAGTATATCCATTAGCTGCTCCTCTCTGTCTGTCACTCGCTCTGCATGCGCTCTGCTCATGGTGGTTCTGAGTCTGAGCATCCATAGCAACGGCTCTGCTTGGCTCAATGTCGAGACATGAGACAGCAGTTAGCTACTTTTCGTCACTCAGACAAAACTCAAGAAACATTATTATGTTCTGTGAAATAATCTCTCCTGTCTTATATTTGAGGAGGTTGAAACTATTCTGACACCATGTCAGATATGACTGTACAACATCTTAGATATGACTGTACTGCGCAGCAGAGCACGAGCAAATGGCTCAGCTTCAAAATGTTAACGATTCATTTAGTGATACCCTAGTTATTGATAAAAAGATTGGCCTACCTGGCCTTAACCTGAGGTATAATGTTGGGGCCCATCGGGCTCGGGTCAGGTAGCAGAAATCTAGTGTGTGTGCTGTTGGGCTGTGCCGTCTGTCCAGGGCGGGAGCAGGTCCGTCTGCTGCTCTTCCCCATGGTAGGGGTCATTGTCCAACTCTACCCCAGGCCTAGATAAAATGCCCAGCCCAGAACAACAGCAGACCGCAGCCAGGCATTTTGACTCTCACTGGAGGTCTGACTGCAGCCTGGAGACACCCCACCCATCTGCCCTGATCACGCCCACACACAGCCAGCCAGGCCGTCTACAATATGGCTATATCCTACAGCACAAGACAAACCAACCATCTACTCCTACAAACAGGCTGTAAACCATGTCTGACAGAACACAAGCAACTCACCAAGTGATATTCTGAACAAAAACGACTAATCCTATCTAGCACCGTGCTCCAAGTCATGTATGAAGTTCTCTCAACCAGAACAAAGGGACCATTTTCCTGTAGTATTGGTCCCAGGGCAAACCAGGGGGGATTCTTCCCTCGTTCCCTGTACTGTAGAGGGAGAAAGAGCAGTCTCCTCACCAGCTGGCTCTGTGAAGAGATCCACTCCCCCATTCCTCCTCTCATCCAACCCTCCATCCACCCCCTCCTCCACTCTGAGCCTTTTGGTTTCACTCCAGCCCCTGTTTGCCTTCTGTGGTTACACGGGCTTCCGATGCCACAATCACTCAACAGTGGAGGCTGAACAATGCATTTAAGAGTCCCTGGCAGTCACATAACCCCCCCACACACACACACTAATCCAGTGTGAAAAAGGGGTCATTGTGCCACACAGTAGTACTAGTGAATGTGGGGTTGGCTGGAGGTAATGCTGACTGCTTTACTGTTTTTAAATGCCTGTTAAACCAATCATTCCTCTCCATCGTCTGCCCACACACGCAGTCACACACACACACACACACACACACACACACACACACACGCAGTCACACACACACACACAGTCACACCTCCTCCTCCTGGCAGCCCACTCACATTCACACAGACACTGCTGCTGTGACCATGCTACAGTTCCCTGTCATGTCAGCTGATGGCTGCATCATACAGAATTTACATTGGGAGTGAAACTCCCCTGACACACACCACTAGACGGCTCATCTCTCACAGTTCTCACAAGCCTGGGTATTGTAAGCGTGTCTTTCAAGTCAGTGTGTTTGATGCCTGTGTACACGCACGCACACAAAGGTCAGGGACACCAAGCCCCTTTATATGTCACCACACCACAGCCTGGCTTCATGGCTTCATGGGGGGGGGGGGGGGGGGTTTCACATAGGGCCAGAGGCTGTGTTCAATCCAAGACACAGGAAAGAACTCTGGGGATGGCCAAGGATTGTGACTGTCTAAAATAAGGCCCTAGGAGAAGCCGGCCATGGGAGGGATGGCGGGGTGGACAAAGTGTCCCTTTAGGCTAAGCTTAGGTCAGGTCTGCCCATTTTTGGTACAATGACATCCAGCCTCAAAGAATAAAAAAACAGGTCCTGGATCAGCATTCCCCTACCCAAACCTTCCAATGAATCATGGTAGTATAAATAATACATGTTCCCCTGGATCACACATGTCTATGACAAAGTCAAACAAGAGACCTATACATTCTGGGGGGGGGGGGGGGGGTGCTGTGCCCACCTCTTTCTCATTTCAACACATGCTCAGGTTACTGGCTAGGCTACATCAACTCTCTCTCAAAGTATCTAGACAGGACCAAGGCAAATCAACATGTCAAAGCCTAACCTGACAAATAAGGCTAACACATAGGCTAAAATCTAAATTTTATGGTTAATATGACGGTAATGAAAATGTTAAATAATGAGAGAGATTGCATAAACAACGGCCTCAGATTTCAGAAGAATAAGCAGGTTTCATACATCCTCCAACCTCTCTACCCCTCTGTGTAGGTGATCCGTGTCATAGGTGCAGGGGCCGTGTGTGTACGTTTAGGGTAAGTGTACCTATTAAGCACACCGAAATCTAAGTTTAGACATTTCTAAAATACAGTATACTGCCTTAATATCTGTAAGAAAAGTGGAGAAAAAATGAAATGTGAGGTATTTGATCAAATATGCCCAGAGTGGGTTAAATGGGTGTTCCAAATAAGCCCACTTCATAAATAATCTATTTTCATTTCCAAATGTTCCAAATGTACATTTATTATGTAAAATGTGATTATTTGTAATAATTGTAGGGGAGATTAATAGAAACTGATGATTAGCCCTCATAACAGGGCCCAATGGTATACACAGAGATCAATGTGGACTTCAGGTCTTGTCAAACAGTACGCACCTGATTCAACTAATCAACTAATCATAGACTTCAATCAAGACATGACTGGTTGAATCACGTGTGTTATTGCTTGGTTATAAACTAAATGTACCCCCACTGGCCCACTGTGGATAAGAAGCCATGCACAAAGACTAGAACACACACAACTTTCAATGAATTATCTGAAAGCCGATTCACATTTGCTGTACTGCTATTCTTGTTGCTTAGTTCAACTAGTCTTCCTAAAGCCTGTCTGAAAACTGTTTCAAATCTCCCTCTCTACTGTTGTATTACAAAGGTACAGGTGGTGGACAAACAAACGGAATCACCTGGATGAATGAAGGACAACAATATGACAATGCCCCCACCCAAAAGTGCATGAGTAGTCGCCCAATAGACATATTGTTGTCCACCATTCGTTTGCCTTTTTGTCCATCACTTGTAGGTCTTCTACTGTATCTCAGTTATGCCTGAAACCTGCTCTTATTCTTCTCACTCTGCGTCAACGACTACCTGTCCACTCCAAACGTTTTGAGAGAGAGTTGGAGGTTTCTAATTGTTCCTCATCTTGGTAAAGACACCAGGGCTAGATGCATAATATGCAGAACTGTAGTTTGTGTGTTTTAATCAACTTCAATCTAAAGAAAACAACTATTTATGCTCATGTTCATTGAATATTAGGAATATCAACACACTATCCCCTTGTGGTTCAATGCAAACCAGGCTTAATAGGAGCACACTGGGCTTAATAGGAGCACACTGGGCTTAATAGGAGCACACTGGGCTTAATAGGAGCACACTGGGCTTAATAGGAGCACACTGGGCTTAATAGGAGCACACTGGGCTTAATAGGAGCACGCTGGGCTTAATAGGAGCACACTGGGCTTAATTGGAACAACAGTAATTTATGGTAAAAAATAGAGAATAGCAAAGTCTACTCGTAAAATATTTGGAAACCAATGGTTTGGGGTATAAATATACACAGTTAGTATTAATCATATCGAACAATATGTATTTATTGCCATTCACATTCTGCATAGAGGGTGTGCTTTTGGTGCCACTGTACCTTTTAAGCCCACCTGAGATAAATGTCAAATTTCCACAAATGTAATCTATGTATACAATGGAAGGTTCATTTAACAGTAAAACAAGACAAAGTGCATTAAAAAAGGTATGCTGTGAATGCCTGAAATCTATTATCTTGATGCAGTTGCAAGTTGTTGCTTTTGTGTGACTGTGACATGCAGGCATGAAAAACCCATACATTCAATTGGGAAGAAAAAGTCATTACTGCCCATGAAATATGCTATCATGTGCATACATCAGTCCAATAATCTCTTAATATTACATAAATTATTTGAAAATGGCCACTAGTGGGAACTGTTTATTTAGTTGAAACAAACACTAAACAGCACAAATGTAAAACAAAAAAAAAAACGTCATTATTTGAATCCAAAGATGGAAGTGAGTTTAACGGGTATGTGGGCTTAATAAGTACACTTACCCTAGATGTGTGTCTAATTCCACCCAATCTGTAGGTTTAACCAGTTTACCCATGTGAAATAGGTCATAGAGATAATGATATGAAGCTTATGAGGCCATCGGTAAACCAAAGAGGATAAATTGAATTGGACAAACCCAACATAGGCTGCCTCAAATAATCCCTACATTTGAGGAGCCCTCTTTCACTCCCGTTAAAATCCACCTACTTATAGCCAAGATTATGAGCTTCTCTATCTCACCTGAACTCTTTCATCCACTTTCAGTTTGAACTTCTTCCCTCAGTCTAACATTTCCATGTGACTATTTCTGTCCCCTCTCTTTTGATAGTGTTTAAGTGAGTGTGTCCCAATTTCCATGTTCTGTATTTCATAAATGTAAGGTCTTTCCTTGGAATGTGAATCGCTACAACTAGCTGTGTAAGAAAATCTCCTTCCATTCTCCTGCTGGTGAGATGAAGGTCTATTTCAGGCTATGCATGAGGAAGAGGGTCTGTCAGAAAGCTTACTGAACATAAATTATGAAATCATCTGGTCAGTTGTACTGCTTTCCTGACGCTACAGTGAGAAAGCTAGCTGTCTGTACCTTTGTTTAGAATCCTACACAGTTTTGGAACATTTTGTCAGCCCAAGCTTCTCCTGGTTTCTTCTCCGTTGAATGACGCTTGTATGTGAGCACTGAGAAGGAGAAGTTGTCTTCCCTCACTCACTCTAATTCCATCTTTCATGCTCCTTCTCTCTCTCTCTCAATCTAAAGATTAGCCATTTTAGATTGACCACCATGAATACAGTTAATCCTGAAAAACACCCACTTCAACAGGCCAAAGGGACATGATGGAACAATTAGTTTGGTGTTTACACCAAGGCCATCTACCACGGGGAGAGAGATAGACCATGGAGTGGAGAAGAGGAAGAAAAGAGTGAGTAGAGAGGACGAGGAGAGAAGCCCTAGCTAGCAGATGGCCTGAATCGTCCACAGAGAGTATTCTCGCTCTCTCCAGAGTCAGGGCAGCCATTAAGAGAAAAGCCTTCTGCTAGAGGATCATTTCACTGTGAACACTCACTCCAGCATAGGGAGGAGGAATCCAACAGCCCAGCTAGAACGAACATACAGCCTCCAGCACCTGGTCATGACACATGCATACACTCCCATGTACGCTTGGGCACACACACACTCACGCAAACAAACACTCGCGCAAACACACACTCGCACGCACACACAAACCCACTGCTTACAGCCCCAAGATGTGTGTGAGTTTGTTTGTGTGTGTGTATTCTGTTACGCAACGGGAGAACTCTTCCCATCTGTGCCTCTACAGCCCCCGCATCCCTGACCAGTGAAGCAAGAAACCATATATCAGCCTTGCACTCTGCCTCAGCTTTATCCTCTTCACCCTCTTTCTCCCCATCATCATCCTCAACATTTTCACTGATCCTCAACCTCTTCCTCCTCATCATCCTCACTCAGCCAACCACTATCAGGAAACATATCCTATTCTCCGTCCCAGGAGCGTCATCTAACAGATTCCATACATTTCAAAATCCAGATTATCCCCCAAATACATGAGTGCAAAATCTCCCACATCGTCTGTGGCATTGTAACTGACCCCGCTCTGCCTATTGTTGTGTGAAATGTACTAAAACAAAGAGACCAGACAAGAGTGAGATAATCCCACAGATCACAGCTGGGAAGGAGTAAGAGCGTTAGCCACATGCTAGGCCTCTTACTGTGCAGCCTGCCTGCAGCCCCAGCCAGCCAGCCAGCCAACCAGCCAGCCTAGCATAGAGCAAGGCCAGAGAAATGAGAGATGGACACTGTTTGTGGAGGGATTTTCAATAAGAGGGTGGCTATGTGCTATTCATCACTTTCAATCTTTACAAGTGTGAGCGCATGTCACTGGAAGCAAAGCAGGTATACCCTACAGGCCTGAATTCAACAGTCATGAATGATGTCCCTATAGATGAAAATGGGTCAACAGTAATGAAGACTCTGAAATGATAAAGAATACAATGAGATATTTTTGACTCGCAGAATACAGATCATTCCCAATCAAAGAGAACATCACCAGTGAGGGAGCGAGAGAGAGTCTGTTTCCTGTCACACCCTCAGTACAGGGGTTAGTGTGCAGCTGCTACCGCCCCCCCCCCCCCCCCCCCCCCAGAGCAGAGCAGACAGTCTTATCTGCCTCTCTGCACACACACAGGGCTCATCCTGGCACAGGAACAGGTGCCTGCTGCCAACGACCCACAGCTTGATCAACGACCCACAGCTCGGTCTGCTCTAATAGGGTGCCAGGACTGCTGCGGGAGGGCGGGCTCTAAAACGCCACTCACCTTGTCAGCAGAAAGCCCAGGGAAACCAGGTCAGACGGAGCCACGTCACATGACACCACTGCAGCTAGCGCATTTGAACCCAACCGCCCAAGCCTCTAGCTCCGAGCTAACCACTCTGTTAGCTCCAGCCATAATTGGGCCTGGAGGCGACGAACAGGTTAAAGATATTACTGAAGATGATTGTTTGGGGAGAGAGAGAGGGGACGAGATAGCTTTCTTTTGTCCAGGACTACAGTAAAAGCTTTTTAAAAAAAAGCTGGTTCGGTTTCAGAAGTAGTCGTGGACTGAGTCAAAAGCCTCTCTCAGCCGGCGTCCCAAATGGCATTCTTTCCCACATATAGTACACTGCTTTTGTAGTGCACTACATAGGGGACATGGTATGCATTTGGGACACATCCTCTGTCTCCCATGGTTGGCTGGCTGAGGCTCACAGACACCTGTGGTTGGAATTCCACGCACGGAACCCTGGGAGCCAAGCGTCTGTCTAAGGAAGACCTCCCTGTCTCAACTCGGACTGACTGCATTTGTTATTCACTCAACTGAACTCACATTCCAGGAAGATAGATGGTAACTCTCCTACACAAGGCCACTCAGAAGACACAGTCAGGTATAAACACAAACAGGCACAGGCACTGAGTGACACACACACACTTTGAGGCATGCCTCTATCCTCTTCACAAAGAGCGTACCTGCTCAGAGACAAGGTGGAGAAGACAACAGCGTCAAAATGCACTGAGAGAAGAGTGAATGAGGAGGGAAAAGCTGCTTACCCAGACAAAAGAAAACAATGCTCACAATTCATTGTTCTGCGATTTTTAGGAGGAGCCCCATGTCTCACAAGGTTTAGTGGAACTCTGACCGTGTGATGAACAGACAGTGAAGAGATCACCGAGTAGGCAGGTTTCTATGGTTTGTCTCAGTCAGGAGGTCAAACCTGACATTTCAGCCAAGGAACATGTAAAGTACCAGAAACTACACACAATAATCAAGTGCACCAATTCCAGGACCAGCAGTTGTGAGATTGCAATTGAAACCATTAGATTTCACTAGTTTAGATGTTCTAGTCTAAATCCTACCCGTGTGTATGATGAGATTATGAACACATCCCCCTTCCTCCATACATGGCAGTCAGTCAACCCTGCCAGGCAGCGGTCAGCGTGCAACAGCCTCTTAAATCTCCAGACATGAACGGAGCAGCGACTAGAGCTAAGATTAGAGGGCAGACGCCACTCACCCAGGTCTCCATGGAAACTGTTGTCATGGGAGGCTCTGCTGGCCGGTGTGGAGTTCGGATCGAGTGGGGGCCAGATCTGGCCAGTCTTGCGGACGCTCACAATGGTAGCTTCGGACATGACCACGTGGCCCTGCTGGTGGTGGCGCTTCTGGGACTGTGGCGTGGGGGGACTGCTGCTGTCAAACGAATGCTGGGAGTTCTGGGAGTTCTGCGAGGGTGAGCGGCTCTTCTCCCTGAAGGGCCGGCGGTAGGCAGTGGTGGGACTGGGTGACACGTGGCTGGACTGGCCAGACGAGAAGTCCTCCTCACTGGATGTTAGGTTCTCATTGGAACTACAGTCTGGTGTGTAGCCGCCGCCTCCGCCCCCCACGTCCTCAAAGCTCCCGGGAGAGTAGGAGCGCCGGGGCCAGGTCAGGTGGTGCTCTTCTCCGATGTGGTCCCTCATGATGACGCCCCCTCTTCCATCCCCCCCACCCTCGCCCATCATCACCCCACCCACGTAGACACTGGTGTATGGCTGGAAGTCAGAGGGTTGCCATGGGGGTGGAGGGGGCTGTTTGCCCCCGTTGGCCTTGGGGTGGCGTGGGTTGGGGTCCCCATCCTCGTATTCAGCATCGTACCCACAGGTGCTTTCTGTAGAGCGCCCCCTGTAGACAGGCCGAGTGCGGAGCTCACCTGCCACAGTGGCCAAGTTGCCTGGCAGGGAGTGCAGAGATCTCTTGCGCTCCATCTGCATGGCCTGGCTGCCCAGGGTGCTGATCTTGTCAGAGACGTCTCGGTCGTTGACCCTGACCAGGCCCCTGTCATGGTGGAAGTCCATGTTGGTGTAGAAGGGCTGCTGCTTCTCCTGGCTCTTCCCTCCATCCCCGGCAGAGTGAGAGTTTGCCCGCTTGATCCTCTCAAAGTTAGACCTCAGCGCTGCCACCCCCAGTCCCATGCCAAGCTTGTCATTGGGGTCAGACAGTAGGTCCTTGTTTGGGGGTGGGTTTTGGCGGCGAGGGGATATACCTCCTTTCTGTTTGGAGGGTGAGAGGCCGTCTGTCTCACAGGGCTCTACCTGCTGGGGTACCTCGAAGGCAGACTGGAGCTCCAGCCCGTCTCCGTGGGAGGCTGACTTCCGGGCTGGAGGGGGTCTAGGTTTGGACCTAGCCTCCCCCACCGGTTGGAACCGGCTCCGCTCCCCCTGTTCCTGCACGTGTGGCTGCTGAGACTCAGCACCCAGCCCTGCCTGGTCCCCTACCTCGTTCACCTGGGCCTTCCTGAAACCCCAGCGCTGGCGGTCATAACTCTTCCTCTCCTTGGCCAGCAGCGTCTGCAGGTAGATCATACGGAAGCGCTCCTTGTTCACCTCCAGCTCTAGCCGCCGGATGGAGGCTTTGCACTTCTCCAGCTCCTGTTCGATGCCCCCCACCGACCTGAGCTCCATCTTTGGGGGGTCCGACTCGGGGAACTGCGCTTTCCATGCTTCAATAAATCCCACAGGCTCTACCATTGTTGATATTTACTGTACAGCAGTAGATCTGACTGGGGTGATGTCACCAGTAGTCTACAGGGCTCGTTATTTCTCGTCTATCATACAGTATCTGACAGGGAAAAAATCTGAATGTACCTAGAGAAACTACTATAGAAAAATACCATTCATATTAATGGTATGTTAAACCAGTTCAAAAACGGACAATTGAAGTGTTATCACCTCTTTACCGATTCGCAGTGACAATATATTTAATAGTCAACAATAGCAATAGGCTTATCACTCAAACCTGCGAATGTGTCAGACACGAATCATATTTGATGACGGTCTCGCCTCTTCTGCATTATTCCAGAATAAAATATGACATCTCCTGAGCGGATGATCTTCTGGATATAGAACTCCCGTGTGATGAGAAAGTGATAACGGCTCTCCAACTACTTACTTTCCATTGTCTTATTCAAGTCAAGATTTTTCCATATATTCCATAATCGATTAACTTCGTTTACTCAGATGACAACATCCCTGTTCCATGATCACCGGCTCCAGCTGTTCCTAGATCTTTATACCAGCTCAGCGTCCAAGGAGAATGGCATAAAATGAGAGAAAAGAAAGAATGATTGTTTCCCCACAACAAATTCATTTTATCTTGTTCCTATCCCGAATCGAGGATAAATTATAATTTGTTTTGCCTTGTTATCCCATGTTTTCGCGGTTCATTGTTAGTGTACAGTTTATCCAGATCTTCACCGTTCATCGCCTATGGACCCCTGTGGTTGCGTGTTCCAGTCTCGTACTGGAGACAGAGGGCTGCAGGAAAGGGAGGGGCCAGACGGAATATGATTGACAGTGGTTGCGCTCGGTTTCCGTTCAATTAAAGAGACAAGGTATAAATGTATTCATCTGTATTCCACATAACAATGATCAGGCAGTAGATAATTTATTGATATTTCAGTAAATCCTATAAGCATAATCATCTAAGCGAAACTTGGATCTAGCCTATATTCCATTTATATCTGTCTTTATTTGAGCATTGCAGCTAAGATGATAGAATGGAGAGTTAACAATCTATTGTTGCATTATTCTCTTCGTATGGACTGAGAAAATGCAAATTATATGCTACAGTAATTGAAATCAACCCGCCGTGCAGGTGTGATACTTCTGGGCGAATGGCACTTCCGGAATGCCTAATATGACACCACAATGCCACCTTGTGGGCTGTTCACGTCAAGTGGATACAGTAGGCTAATGATTATTTTAAACTGGGTGGTTCGAACCCTGAATGCTAATTGGCTGACAGCCGTGGTATATCACAGGTATGACAAAACAGTTATTTTTACTGCTCTAATTACGTTGGTAAACAGTTGTTTGTGATATATAGCCAATATACCACGGCTAAGGGCTGTGTCCAGACACTCTGTGTTGTATCATGTGTACGAACAGCCCTTAGCCGTGGTATATTGGCCATATACCACACCCCCTTGGCCTTATTGCTTAAATAAACTCCATTCAAATCGACAAGTCCACAATATAGGAGTACAGTAGTTGTAGTACAATAGTAACTTTCTATTGTGGAAAAAGTACCCAATTGTCATACTTGAGTAAAAGTAAAGATACCTTAATAGAAAATTAAAGTCACCCAGTAAAATACTACTTGAGTAAAAGTATTTGATTTTAAATATACTTAAGTATCAAATGTAAATGTAATTTCTAAAAATATACTTTAGTATGGTATGAATAGTTAAAAATTCCTTATATTAAACAAACCAGATGGAACCTTTTTTTGTTGTTGACGGATATCCAGGGGCACACTTCAACACAGACATCATTTACAAATGAAGAATGTGTTTAGTGAGTCCACCAGATCAGAGGCAGTAGGGATGACCAGGAATGTTCTCTTGATATGCATTCAAAATGTAACAAGTACTTTGGGGTTTTAGCAAAAATGTATGGAGTAATAAGTATATTATTTTCTTTAGGAATTTAGTGAAGTAAAAGTTATAAAAAGTACAGATACCCCAAAAAATGACGGAAGTAGTACTTTCAAGTATTTTTACTTAAGTACTTTAGATAACTGCTTTCTATGTCCAATCTAATTAGCTGACATGCTAACAATATTACATATATACAGGTAACTGCCAAAATAAAGCAAACGTTTGAGTAAATAAGGGATGCAAAGTATATTGAAAGCAGGTGCTTCCACACAGGTGTATTAGCATCCCATAATGCTTAGGATCAGTTGCCCATTATTTTGGCTAGCATGGCTAGAAGAGATCTTAGTGACTTTGAAAGAGGGAGGGAGAGAACCCATATTTCCCTGAGATTACACAGATCCACAAAGAATTTGAAAAAACAAACCCAATTTTGATAAACTCCCATACCTATTGGGAGAAATACCACAGTGTGCCATCACAGCAGCAAGGTGTGCGACCTGTTGCCACAAGAAAAGGGCAACCAGTGAAGAACAAACACCATTGTAAATACAACTCATGTTGATTTATTTTCCCTTTTCTACTTTAACTATTTGCACATAAAATTACATTTGTAATGTCTTTGTTCTTTTGGAACTTTTGTTAATGTTTACTGTTCATTTTTATTGCTTACTTCACTTCTGTTTTATCTAGTTAACTTGCTATGGCAACGTTAACATATGTTTCCCATGCCAATAAAGCCCTTAAATTGAATTGAGAGAGATGAGGAAACGAAGCTTCCTGAAGCATTGAGGCTTTCCAGCCAATTGTGTCAAAAATAGGTTAATTACTAGGTGATTCATTATCTGTTCACAATGCACATTAGTGACATCTGCTGGACAGCAATAAATAGCAATGTGTGATTATTAAGAGTTTTTCTCCACTAATCCGTGGTGCAGCGGTAAATCTTTGGTTTTAATAGCCTACAGTTGGATTTCTAAATTCACATCATACTTCCGTTTTTTGCCTTCAAACGTACTATTTTTCCAAAATGGAATCTATGACATTATTTAGGATGCTTCAGACAAAAGCTTTTTTCAAAATAGTGTTCCTAAAGCAGAATTCGACGTCATACCCTCACGTCCCTGAATGTTCCATAGTTCCCATTGTGAACTACCAGTCAGGTGAAAGTCCTTGCACAAATTCCTAAATATATTTAGAAGTACGATTTCCTGTACAGGTGGGTGTTTGAAAGCAGTTAAATTGAATAAAGCACCAGAAACAAGGCGAAATCAGTGGAATCTCGCATTTTTCAACACATGGTTTTAAAAAGCATGATCAAACGAAGCTTCGGACATCGTTGATGATGTGCAAGGTCAAATCATGACGTCAGTGATATTCAGATCAGACAATAGGAGTTTTACAAAGAGGCCCGAGTTCGCGAGTTGGAATTCCGAGTTGGATGACCGTTCAAAACGATTTTTCCCAATCGAGGCTCGTTTTTTTCCCGACTTCCCAGTTGTCCTGAACGCACTGAAGTCGGAAGTCAGAGATTTCCGAGTCTCCTGTTGTTTTGAACGTTGTTCTGAAAGTGCAGTGGTGTAAAGTACTTAAGTAAAAATACTTCAAAGCACTACTTAAGTCGTTTTTGGGGGTATCTATACTTTATTATGTATATTTAACTACTTTTACTTCACTACATTCCTTATGAAAATATTGTACTTTTTACTCCATACATTTTCCATGACATCCAAAAGTACATTTTGAATGCTGAGCAGGACAGGAAAATAAACTCAGCAAAATAAGAAACGTCCTCTCACTGTCAACTGCGTTTATTTTCAACAAACTTAACATGTGTAAATATTTATATGAACATAACAAGATTCAACAACTGAGTCATAAATTGAACAAGTTCCACAGACATGTGACTAACAGAAATTGAATAATGTGTTCCTGAACAAAGGAGGGTCAAAATGAAAAGTAACAGTCAGTATCTGGTGTGGCCACCAGCTGCATTAAGTACTGCAGTGCATCTGAACTGCACCAGATTTGCCAGTTCCTGCTGTGAGATATTACCCCACTCTTCCACCAAGGCACCTGCAAGTTCATGGACATTTCTGGGGGGAATGACCCTAGCCCTCACCCTCCGATGCAACAGGTCCCAGACTTGCTCAACGGGATTGAGATCCAGGCTCTTCGCTGGTCATGGCAGAACACTGACATCCCTGTCTTGTAGGACATCACGCACAGAACGAGCAGTATGGCTGGTGGCATTGTCATGCTGGAGTGTCATGTCAGGATGAGCCTGCAGGAAGGGTAGCACATGAGGGAGGAGGAGGTCTTCCCTGTAACGCACAGCGTTGAGATCGCCTGCAATGACAACAAGCTCAGTCCGATGATGCTGTGACACACCGCCCCAGACCATGACGGACCCTCCACCTCCAAATCGATCCCGCTCCAGAGTACAGGCCTCGGGGTATCGCTCATTCCTTTGACAATAAACGCGAATCCAACAATCACTCCTGGTGAGACAAAACCGCGACACGTGAGTGAAGAGCACTTTTAGCCAGTCCTGTCTGGTCCAGCGACGGTGGGTTTGTGCCCATAGAAGACGTTGTTGCTGGTGATGTCTGTCCTACCTGTCCTGCAGGTGTGATGTTTGGATGTACCGATCCTGTGCAGGTGTTGTTACTCGTGGTCTGCCACTGCGAGGAAGATCAGGTGTCCTGTCTCCCTGTAGCGCCATCTTAGGCATCTCACAGTACGGACATTGCAATTTATTGCCCTGGCCACATTTGTTGTCCTCATGCCTCCTTGCAGCATGCCTAAGGCACGTTCACGCAGATGAGCAGGGACCCTGGGCATCTTTCTTTTGTTGATTTTCATAGTCAGTAGAAAGGCCTCATTAGTGTCCTAAGTTTTCATAACTGTGACCTTAATTGCTTACCGTCTGTAAACTGTTAGTGTCTTAACGACTGTTCCACAGGTGCATGTTCATTAATTGTTTATGGTTCATTGAACAAGCATGGGAAACAGTGTTTAACATTTTTACAATGAAGATCTGTGAAGTTATTTGGATTTTTAAGAATTACCTTTGAAAGACATGGTCCTGAGAAAGGGACGTTTCTTTTTTTGCTGAGATTAGTTACATTCACCCATTTATCAACAGAACATCCCTGGTCATCTGTATTGCCTCTGTTGTGGCGGATTACTAAACACACATACTTCCTTTGTAAATTATGCCTAAATGTGTGCCCGTGGCTTTCCATAAATTAAAAAATATAATATAAGGAATTTGAAATGATTTATACTTTTACTTTTGATACTTAAAAGTATATTTTAAACCAAATACTTTTAGACTTTTACTCAAGTAAAATTTTACTGGGTGACTTTTACTTTTACTTGAGTCATTTTCATGTATGACAGTTGGGTACTTTTTCCACCACTGTGAACCAGGCACGTATCGGCACACTGCTTCGCGATTTCGACGCATGCCTCGGAGCTCCAGTATTAAACGTAACATACCCCAGTTCTAATATTTGTCCACCTAATTGGTCTTTTGACCAATCACAACATATATATTTGTTCAGAACTGGTCTGATTGGTCAAAAGACCAATTCCCAAAAAAGACCTGTTCCCAAAACTAGAAGATGTTATGAACACAGTGCACTAAATTGTAGAAAATCGTGTTGTTTAGGAATGCAAGGTCGATTTGAGTTTGTGCACAAGCTTACTTCACAGAGGAGGCCTTCCCTAATGGAAATATGTTACAACCCGCCTACCTTGCTTGTTCTGCACACTATGCTTCATTTTCTCCCACTGTAAACGACACAGATTAACTATCTTGGGTTAGCTATACTGAACAAAAATATAAACGCAACATGTAAAAAGTGTTGGTCCAAAGTGTCATGAGCTGAAATGAAAGATCCTGCAATAGACTGTGCCGGGGGGCTATGGTCAGTCTGTCCTATCTGGTGAAATTCTCCTGTCTTATCTGGTGTCCTGTGTGAATTTAAGTATGCTCCCTCTAATTCTCCATCTCTCTCGCTCTCTCTGAGGACCTGAGCCTGAGGATCATGCCTCAGGACTACCTGGCCTGAAAACTCCTGGCTGTCCCCAGTCCACCTGGTTGTGCTGCTGATCCAGTTTCTGCTGTTTTGCCTGTGGCTATTGAACCCTGACCTGATTACCGGACGTGCTACTGTACCTTGTCCCGGACCTCTTGTTTTCAATCCTCTCTCTCACTCTATACCACACCTGCTATCTCGACCTCTGAAAGCAAACTGACATTTACTCCTGAGGTGCTGACCTGTTTCACGCTCTACAAGCACTGTGATTATTATTTGACCCTGCTGGTCATCTACGAACGCTTGAACATCTTGATGAACAATGTGGCCTTAATGGCTTTGTACTCTTAGAATCTCCACCCGGCACAACCAGAAGAGGACTGGCCACCCCTCAGAGCCTGGTTCCTCTCTAGGTGTCTTCTTAGGTTCCTGCCTTTCTAGGGAGTTTTTCCTAGCCACTGTGCTTCTACATCTGCGTTTCTTAATGTTTGTGGTTTTAGGCTGCTGATGTAAAGGGCTTCATAAAAACATTTTATTTGATTGATATGCATGCTTGTCATCCTCACCAGGGTCTTGACCTGACTGTAGTTAGGCATCGTAACAGACTTCAGTGGGAAAATGCTCACCTTCGATGGCCACTGGCAAGCTGGAGAAGTGTAATCTTCACGGATTAATCCCGGTTTCAACTGTACCGGGCAGATAGACAATGTGTATGGTGTTGTGTTGGTGATTTTGATGTTAACGTTGTGAACCGTGCCACATGGTGGCAGTTGGTTTATGGTATGGGCAGGCATAAGCTACGGACAACACAATTGCATTTTACCGATGCCAATTTGAATGCAGAGATACCGTGATGAGATCCTGAGGCCCATTGTCGTGCCATTCATCCGGCGCCATCCCCTTAAGTTTCAGCATGATAATACACTGCCCCAAGTCGCAAGGATCTGTACACAATTACTGGAAGCTGATAATGTCCCAGTTCTTCCATGGCCTGCATACTCACCAGACATGTCACCCATTGAGCACTTTCGTGATCCTCTGGATCAGCGTGTTCCAGTTCCCGCCAATATCCAGCAACTTCAGTCATTGAAGAGGAGTGGGACAACATTCCATAGGCCACAATCAACTCTATGCAAAGATGTGCTGCATGAGGCAAATGGTCACACCCACTACTGACTGGTTTTCTGATCCACACCCTTATTATTCTTTTCTTAAGGTATCTGGTGACCACAGATGCATATCTGTTTCCAGCCATGTGAAATCCATAGATTAGGGCCTAATGGATTTTTTTCAATTTACTGATTTCCTTATATGAACTGTAAATCAGAAAAATCTTTGAAATTGCTGCAGTTATATTTTTGTTTAGTGTATTTGCACACTTGCCAACTCCATTGCCAAGTCAAACACGTATGGCAAACAATGAGTTGGTATGACAACACAAAGACTGGCACTCTCAGACTACAAGACACAATGATAGACCCAAATAAAAAGTTTCAATAGTTTATTAAACTGAAACCACAATCTCAGTGATGCGTGTTACAATCATTGAGCACAGGTAATGATCAATCAAATCTACAGATGTGTTAACATAGTGGGGAGTTAACAGGAACATCAGTTTAACTGCAGCTTCATGATATTGCATGATAAGACAAAAAGGGACAATTTTATTCAACAGGTATAGAACACAGCTATATTGCTAGTCACTAATAAATCAAAGCCAGTCTTCTGTCCTGGTTTCTCACAACTATTAGTAGTTGAGTGGTAATATTGTTAAAGTTCAGACTCCACAGACATCAATCAGTGTCTTCTGGACCAGTACTGTGCAAATTCCCAAACAATAGGAAATGTTTCTGATCAGTGATAAACACTTAATAGTATTAGTGATACTGTAGTATTTATCTGTAAAATCTCTAATCATGTCAAGCAGTTCTGTACAATATTTTACTATAGAAATCTAGATAAATTGCATGGCTACTCACAGCTGGAGGGCATGCACTACTGTGTATTGTACATGGATATAAAACTAGTCAACCTGGTATGAAATACTGAAGGTAGGAAGACGCAGGGAGGAATGTCAGGGACATGGAAGGCTTCCCCTGCATATAAGAATCCAAAACGGCACCATTTCCCCCAAGTCTAACCACAATATAAGAAGTCATTTAAACCCCCACCCACCAATCCCACACCATATCATTCCACTTACTATTTGGTCATGTTTCCCCATAACATTTGAAAATACTATAAATGCATTGTACCCATGTCTGGAAAGGTCACATATACAGAGGAGGCTGGTGGGAAGAGCTATAGGACGGGCCCATTGTAATGGCTGGAATGGAATTCATGGAACGGAGTCAAACGTAGTTTACATGTTTGATACCATTCCATGAATTCAATTTCAGCCATTACAATGGGCCCATCCTCCTAAAGCCTCCACTGATATACAGTGCGGGTCAAGATATCCGAGGTGTAATGCTACCCAGAACACACATGCTGAACAGGACAGTCTCTACAGCTATCATATCAGACTAGATGGAATGGCAGGTTTTAGTCATCACCTGTAGAGAAAGGGAAAATATGATGAGTACAAAATATCAGAACAGAAAAACATGTCTAAAATATATATTTTTACTGCATTGCCAAAAGACTAGATCCAGTATATTCCCATGCAACAAAACACTAGATTTGACACCCACACTGATATCTGCGATTGTGTGGGAGCTTAAGCTGCAAGTGTAGGTGTGCGGGAAAATAGACACTCTCAGATAAAGTCCATTAGAAGAATGGTGACAAAGAAAAACAGGAATATGACGTAGACATGGCTTGAAATATCCTCATTCCAATATCAACCACAACATAACCAACTAACTCGGACTTCTATGGCTGCGTTCAGACAAGCAGCCCCATTGATATTTTTTTCGCTCTGAAAAAGATCTGATGTGAAAAGATCTGATAGGTCAAAAGACCAATAAGTGGAAAAGAGATCAGAATTGGCTGCCTGTCAAAACATTTTACAGAGTCCTGGTTTTAGTGTGCACTGAATACATTTTTTTTTTTAAAAAGCCTCTCATCAGTCAAAAGCCCATCCTGAATCGATATAGCCTGTCAGAGACTAGTTAATTAAATCTGATGAGTGGCAGCCCTGGCCATCATCAAGTTGCAGCAACAGCAGAAAGCTGCCTGAGCACCAGATGGACAAGAACAGCAGAAATGTATTGATCTAATGGTCTCAGCTGGTCAAAGGCAATCATGTAACGCAAAAATATATGCTGATGTCTGTAGTTGATCAAAATGTTATAGCTAGGGGGTCATCTCTCCATTGTACATTTTTGATGTGAAGTGATTGCTGTGTTAAGGAGTGTGGTGGTGGAAGGGAATACTCACTAGTGAAAAGGGAAGCCAGTGGAAGGCATTGAAGGAGAAAGCACACAGTTGTTAAAGAACACAGACACAGTGAAATCAAACCAAGGCATCTACCAAAAGACATGCTTCACAGGGGTATGTTTCCATGTTGGATTGCTGAAAAACAGACCTATTTAGTAGACAATAATACTAGTGTGATGGTATGGACTCCTTGGGACTACTATTCTAAAGGTATACGGTACCTTTCACAGACTTGTAAGCCCTCCGGAGGGAAAGAAAATACTCCAGATCAGAGTTCTGTATAAAACACACCCTGCCAGCCAAGTTGCGCCCAATAAGGATGAAGCATTCAAAGACACTGTACATTATTTATATTCAAGTATGTGCCCATACAAAAACCACACTGTATAGAGATGATCTGGACACCACGTTCACTCAGTCCAGGTAAAGAAAGACAAAAACACTTTGATTCAAAGGGTTCATGAGTGTATTTTTCTTGAAATATAAAAAACAAACCCTTGGGGGACTTTTGTGTCGTAAGTTCATGGTTGGAGTAGTCGATTGGAAAACCTGTATTTTTAAAGTAAAAAATGATGTAGCCTTTTCTCTCCTTTGAATCAAAATTATGACCCACAAAGACAGCAACATTTACATCCTAAACCCAATCCTGCCAACAAAACAACAATAAATGTAATAAAAGTCAAGTAAAATAAAAAATACAATGACAAAATACCCTTAAAAAAAATAAAAAATCACTGAGGGAAGGCCAATTAGATGTTTGTTTTCTGCACAAGGAAATAGGGGCACACATCAAGTGTCATAACTATATGGACTAAATGTTGAATAAAGACTAAAGCCATGTAGGGGAAATAATCTAGAAATGAGCAAAATGGATTGCATTGAGGTAGCTGTGCTCTGCCTACAGCAGAAAAACTGGCTTTTCAAATCAAAAAGTTTTTTAAAAAATCCATAAAGGTAATTTTAATTTTTACATTGATGTGGGGGAGACGACTAAATCATAAATGAAAACCACAGTACAGTTCATGCTAGGTTAAAGAACATGTAGCTTCCATTTTCAGGATACTTCTGTTTCGTTTTCAGCTATAGCATACACAATCACTTATCTTACCCACCTCCTGCTATCTAGTGCTTGTCCATTGGCTCTGAAAGAGTTCTAAGTTTATACTGAAGACAACAGTAAACATTAAAAGGTGACCCTACCCGTTCTCCTAGCCACTCCTCCTGCAATCCGTTCCAACAATTTACAAAATGATGAACAAAAAAAAGTTGCATAAAATAGTGTTAATCTCTGTACAGGTCAATGGACTGCTTTTAAATATCTAATTTGTTTACTAATATGAAAAGGGCAGCGCAAAAATATTATTTGTACTGCAGTGAAAGTGATAATCCCAAATCATTAAAAATCTAATTTAAAAAGGAAATAGACAACAAAAACGGACAACATTATTTTCTGTTTGAACCAGCAAAAAGTCCACAGCTACAGGAGTGACGGTCAAACTGACACTCACACTAAAGCCTCACCCACTCACAATTTCAAAAAGACTTTCGAATATTATTTTTTAAGTTTGTGTTTAACTAGGTCCTTCTCATGCACACTCGGCAGGCACACTCCAAGTCTACACAAACACATACACTAACTATGCACACACAGGAGGAGAGAGGGGGGGGGGGGGGGGGGGGGTTGTGCTCAAGTCAGTCAGGACCAGAACATGTCTGCCATGTTAGTGTCGGTGCTGTAAATCCACAGCACCAGGGGGAGGGTGAGGGCCACAAAGGGCCAGGAGATGCCCTCCATACATGCAGACAGAGAGCAGCCTTTGCTGCTGGGCTTCTCCAGCTCTTTACCAGGGTAGTTCTCCATGTAGTTCCTGGCTGCTAACTTTAGGACCTCGTCCAGCAGGAGGACGGGCAGGGAGAGCTTCAGCACCATCAGCCACTGGGTCAGGTTCAGAGGGGTGATCTGGAAGATTATCTGTAGAGGAGAAGGTAGCAACATGGGTGAGGAGGACAACCTCTCCTGCTTTTTCAGTTTCTCCACCAATCCCACCCATTACACTAGCATTTAATTGTTCTAGAAATAATTTCTGGTAGCCTCAGGTTTATTATTATTGCAGGTAGTCCTCACCGGCAGGGGCTCCACGTAGAGGATAAGGAAATGCAGGGACATGGAGAGGCAGATGGCTCCCAGCAGCCACATGTTCTCCCAGGGGGGCATACGCAGCAGGGACTGGTTCTCTGACACACTGAGGGAAACAGAGAGAACAACTGGGTTAAGTCACTGATTGAAAACCTATTTGGGAGCCATTTGCCCATCATTTGACCATGTGTACCAGATTAATCTCACAACATTATGCTACTAGTGTCAAGCCTAAAGCAACAGTGGAGGAACTTCAAAAAGAGAGAGGTAACGCGAAAGACGTAGCGGCATAGTCTGACCTGTTGAGGGCGTTGCACATCTCGATGGTGACAAGCACAGACAGGGCCATGGTCATGGGGTAGGGGGACTCAAACAGCTCACACTTCAAACCATCAAACTCTGGGTTGTCGGGACCACACTGCAGGAAGTGGCTCTGTGGGCAGAGGAGAAAAACAAGCTCAGTAAGTCTATGCGTTTGAGTGTGTGTGTGTGCGTTAAATTGGCAGTGTTCTCCTACCAGTTGGTAAAAGGTGATCCTGGGTCCGTCCTCAGCAGCGACGAACCACCAGGTAGCAGCACCGACTGTAGCCACACCCACATAGCCTGAAGAGGCAGAGCACAGGAGTCACACATGGCTATCTGGATACACACAACAGCCTAAACACTTGTTCAACTAAGCCATAGTTTTAAGCCATATTTCAATTTTGTGAATGTTTTTTCTCCACAGAGGGCAAGTGAACTCACATCCGATGGCGAGGTATCTGAAAAAGAGCCATCCAGAGATGAGGGGCTCGCGGGCGTTGCGGGGGACCTTGTTCATGATGTCCAGGTCAGGGGGGTTGAAGCCCAGGGCAGTGGCCGGGAGGCCGTCCGTCACCAGGTTAACCCACAGCAGCTGGACAGGGATCAGAGCCTCGGGGAAGCCTAGAGCAGCCGTCAGGAAGATGCTGTAGGAATGGTAGAATAACATTTACGTGAGGATGAAGGCTTGTTAACCCTGGAACTGACATCTATTTGTTGATTTTCTTACTGAGGGGTGTGGGGTTGTGATAAATGACAACCAGTCCCTATATAGTGCACAACTATTGACCTCAGACCCTATCGGGTCAAAAGTAGTGAGCTTTAACTGGAAATACGGAGCCATTTGGGACAAAGCTGTGATCCTTACCAGACGACCTCTCCCACGTTGGAGGAGATGAGATAACGGATGAACTGCTTCATGTTGTTGTAGATGGCCCTGCCCTCCTCCACAGCCGCCACGATGGTAGAGAAGTTGTCATCAGCCAGGACCATCTCAGAGGCTGACTTAGCTACAGCCGTGCCTGAACCCATGGCGATGCCAATCTCTGCCTTCTTTAAAGCAGGGGCGTCATTCACACCATCACCAGTCTGGTCATGGAGAAAGGACAGGACGTGGTTAGCCATCTACTTTTCTACAGGATAGCTTTAAAGCTTTTAGACTAATCACATATGGATTAGAGGTTACAAGACATGCTGAGGGCTCATCATGAAAGCCGAACCACAAAGTGTAGTTTCAGCTCAACGCTGCACAGAAACTGATGAGGCAGGTCTCAGGAGGACCTTGTCTCACTCACCATGGCCGTGATCTCGTCCATGGACTGTAGGAACTCCACAATCTTGGACTTGTGGGACGGCTCCACACGGGCAAAGCAGCGTGCATTGACCACCGCGTCTCTCTGGGCAGCCGGCGACAAGTCGTCAAACTCGCGGCCGGTGAAGGCCATGGAGGAGACATCGTCTTTGTCACTAAAGATACCGATGCGGCGGCAGATGGCAATGGCTGTGCCTTTGTTGTCGCCGGTGATCATGATGACGCGGATGCCGGCCAGGCGGCACAGCTTGATGGAGGCGGCAACCTCTGCCCTGGGAGGGTCCAGCATGCCCACGCAACCCACGAACGTCAGGTCCATCTGGGGAGAGAGAGTCAGACCAGAGTCCTGGATTTGGCCTCATCCGTATGATCGAAATATTTTGTTTTTGCAATATACACTTATTTTTTCAGCCTCATCATGTTACTTCTATACAGTAAGCCCAAGTATTTAAGGTGTCTGAAAATACATACGTTCTCTGAATAAATGCTCTGCTATTTCTGTCACTCTTACTGCATTATGACCCCCACTTCCTCACCTCGTATTCAATAAAGCGGTTTGAGTCTTCCAGCACCATGTCCTCTTTGGCAATAGGGTTGTCCTTTGTGGCCAGGGCCAGGCAGCGCAGTGTGTCACGCCCCGTCCCGTACTCCCTGATCACCGACAATACCTTGTCCTTGATGCCCGGGGTCAGGGGCACCTTGTTCCCGCCCACACGGATGTGAGTGCACCTGTCAAGCACTCCTTCTGGGGCACCCTGGAGAGTGAGGGACAGAGACAGGAACTCAAACCAGAGGAAATAAAACATTATCCTCTGCTCATTTCCTACATACTGTACATTACAACTACAAAATGACACCGGTTCTTAAAGTACACAAACACATGTATCAAAATCCTATAATGTATCATAGTTATTATGAAGCGGCATCTAGAACCATGTCCAAAATGACACCCTATTCCCTATATAGTGCCCTACTGGGCCCTGGTCAAAAGTAGCGCACTATATAAGGCATTTCTCAGGTGTCCATATGGTCTACAAGCCGAGAAATACTGTAGATGAATGCTAATAATTACCTTAACAAACATCTTGCCAATGGAGGAGTGGGCCTTGTTGGGTGTGCAGTACACAGACATTGACTTCCTGTCTCTGGAGAACTCCAGGGTGAACTCCTTCTTCATCAGCTGCTTGATCACCTGTACCACACAGTGAAGAAACACACACCAACACATCCTTAACAAGGAGTGGAACAACAACCTGTGGATGTCTGATGGAATTGGACTACACTCAGCATAAGTCCTAAATGGCACCCTATTCCCTTTATAGTGCACTACTTTTGACCACCCAGGACCCATAGGGCCCAGGTCAAACGTAGTGCACAATAAAAGGTAATAGGTTGACATTTGTGACCAACACACAGTTTTATAATAGTTTGACAGGAGAATCATGTTGGGATTAAGAGAGTAGCTGCCGGTGGCTTACAGAGTTGCAGGCATTGGCTCTCTCGATCTTGGACAGGCCCTTGACATCGGTGTCAAACACGTTCATCTTCTCCACCAGGCAGGTGAGGGCAGTCTCTGTAGCCTCGCCAACCTTCTCATACACACCTTTAATCTGTGGAGAAAACGCACGCACACACACACAGATATTAGCAATAAACGACCAAAAAAAAACAGTTTATCCACAACATAATGGAGAAGACTACTGATACTCAAAATAATAAATGAACCACTGATAAAGGCTTATGTGACAGGCCTTTTCGACCAGCAGGAACATAACAGTGAAGGTTATAAAGGACATAAACCTCATTGTAATCCAGGGAGGAGTCGTTACATAAGGCACAGATGGAGGCCATCTCAACTAAGCCATCATACTGGGAGGACTTGACTGGTTTACCATCATGGTACCTGGAATAAAAGACAACAGCCATGAAAAATGGGGAACAGTGAGCTCAGGTATGTTGTGGTGTATTGATAATGACTACACGTGTGTGTTTCATTGTGTGTGCACGCGTGTGTGTTCGTTATGTATGTGGTCTCTACTCACACTTGTCCCTCAGGGGCGTATGTGGAGCCAGTGATTGTGAACTCCTTCAGGGAGCAGCTATCGCCCGCCGCCTGGTCAATAACGAACATCTAGAACACATACGGGTAGAAAACGTGTCAGGTCACACACACAAATCTGTTTCCTTATGGATGCAAGGCGCTCGCATACTAGGCTCGTTCAGTCGTCTGTGCCTCGCATACTAGGCTCGTTCAGTCGTCTGTGCCTCGCATACTAGGCTCGTTCAGTCGTCTGTGCCTCGCATACTAAGCTCATTCAGTCGTCTGTGCCTCGCATACTAGGCTCGTTCAGTCGTCTGTACCTCGCATACTAGGCTCGTTCAGTCGTCTGTGTCTCGCATACTAGGCTCGTTCAGTCGTCTGTGCCTCGCATACTAGGCTCGTTCAGTCGTCTGTGCCTCGCATACTAGGCTCGTTCAGTCGTCTGTGCCTCGCATACTTCCCTAAAATGCCTTTCATTAAAGAATCCTGTCCAGTAGCCACTTGTGATAGAAAAATGACATACTTACCTGATTTATTTTATATTAATAGTGAACAATTATATATTTAACTAAAGTAAGACTGGTCTTCTAAGGCTGGGTTTTTATGGTGTCCAGTCTAGCTTCCTGCAGCTCGTCTGGGCGTCGAGGAAATGGGTTTTACTAGAGGGTGATAACTTTACAGCCACATACCATTCTATGATCAGTGGTGCACTGAGGGAGAAGTATTCCATGGACAGGATGTGGGGTGGTTGTAACTGGGGAAGAGATGGACTGGACAAAGAGTTCCTAGACATCCTGGTATCAGGGAAATTAAGCCAGGGTTGGGGGTGATAACTCCATGTGTTGTTAACGACAAGATTCATCCAAAGTGGCTTATGATGCTCTTTGAGCTGCCTGAGAGGGGTGGAACTAAGCATTCTTAGTGTCCTATATAAGATGTGTTTCTCCTTGTTTGGGAGGCTATCAGCCTAACAGTCAAGGCTGTTGGGCTGACGGTTTCATTATTGCATTAATGAATCGATATTAAATAAAGATGATTGTTTGAAGAAATGACAGTCTCTCCCAGTGCAGAATTTCCACGACACACTGCTATCAGGAGTTGACCAACCACAGCCCCAAAAAAACCCTGCCGAACACCAAAATGGACAAAAACGTCACAATTTGCACGAATTGTTTAGACTGGGAAGCATGCGACAGGCTTTACACAACCGTCAGTTCTCTAGATCCCCTAAATCACCCTAACACTGTATGCCGATGATTCAGAAAGCGGCCATTTTACGGGCACCAGACCAATTGTATTTTTGGAAGCCAATCGTAACTTTTTTTCTAAATAATGTTTCCGCCATCATTTCCTATGATCGACAAGAGCTTTTGGACATCAGAACTGCTATCACTAACCTTGATTTGGATGAGGACTTTACTTCAATGAGTCGGAGGCAAAAGACATTGATTATTCCGTACCTGACCCAAATTCCCGACACTCATAGAAGGCGAAGATATAGAGGCGCCTTGATTAGACTACGGCAGTGAGAATAAAATAGTCTCTACCCTTCTATTGGCGAATAAACAGTCGCTGGAGAATAAACTGGACAAGCTCTGATCGAGACTATCCTATCAACGGGATATTCAGAACTGGGTGAGACTGTCAACAGCTGGTGAGCAATCTCTGATATTAAGGAAGTCTCAAGGTCCTGCTCGCTTTAGTTAGAATAGCTCATGATAAGCTGTAAAACAAACCATACAAAATACAATTAAAAAAAATAAAAAAATTCACAGGTGTCCATTTACTACCACAAACTGAAAACTGATGCTGGCACTAAGACCGCACTCAACGAGCTGTATAGGAGTCATAAGCAAATAAGAAAATGCTTATCCAGTGGCTGCTGATTTTAATGTAAGAAAACTGAAATCTGTTTTACCTAATTTCTACCAGCATGTCACCTAGAGACGTATACAAGGCTCACCCTCCATTTGGCAAATTTGACCATAACTCTAGCCTTCCGATTCCTGCTTACAATAAAATTCATTAATAAGTGCATTGACGACATCGTCCTACAGTAACCGTACGTACATATCACAAATAGAAGCCATGAATTACAGGCAGCATCCACATTGAACTAAAAGCTAGAGCTGCCGCTCGAGACAGCCTATAGGGAGGTCTGAGACCTGGCCATGTGATGCCAGGACAACAACTTCTCCCTCAGTGGGCAAGAGGGACACTAATCCGGACGCATATAAGAAACCGTCAAACAGGCAAAGTGTCAACACATGACTAAAACCGAATCCTACTACACCGGCTCTGACGCTCATCTGATGTGGCAAGGCTTGCAAACTATCACAGACAAAAAAAAAAAAAAGGGAAACCCGGCCATGAGCTGCCCAGTGACGAGAGCCTAGCAAACAATTTGAATGCCTTTATGCTCGCTTTGAGGCAAGCAACATTGAACCATGCGTGAGTGCAACAGCTGTTCCGGACGACTGTATGATCACACTCTCTGTGGGTATGCGTGAGTATGACCTTTAAACAGGCTAACATTCACAAGGCCACAGGGCCAGACGGATTACCAGGACAGGTACTCGGAGCATGTGCTGATCAGCTGACAAGTATCTTCACTGACATTTTTCAACCTCTTCCTGACCCAGTCTGTAATACCTACAAGTTTCAAGCAAACCACCTGTACCCAAGAACACCAAGTGAACCTGTATAAATGACAACCGCAGCGCAGCAGTCACATCTGTAGCCATGAAATGCTTTGAAAGGCTACTCATGGCTCAAACACCCATCATCCCAGAAACCCTGGACCAACTCACATACCGCCCCAACAGATCGACAGACGACGCAATCTCTCTACACAAAAGGGAACATCTACGTGAGAAAGCTGTTCATTGACTACAGCTCAGTGTTCAACACTATGTGTGTCTTTCAAGCTCATCCCTAAACTAACGACCCTGGGACTGAACACCTTCCTCTGCAGCTAGATCCTGGACTTCCTGACAGACCCCCCCAGGTGGTAAGGGTAGGCAACAACACATCCGCCATGCTGACCCTCAACACGGGGGCCCCTTAGGGGTGCGTGCTCAGTCCCCCCCAATTCACCCATGACTGTGTGGCCGTGCACATATCCAACACGATCATGAAATTTGCCGCCGACAGAAAGGTGGTAGGCCTGATCACTGTCGACAATGAGACAGCCTATAGGGAAGAGGTCAGAGACCTGGCAGTGTGATGCCAGGACAACCACTCCCTCAACGTGGGCAAGACAAAGGAGCTTATCGTAGGAATGAAACGGAGGGCCGAACACACCCCCCATTCACATCGACAAGGCTGTAGTGGAGTGAGAGCTTCAAGTTCCTCGGTGTCCACGTCACTAAGGACCTATCATGGTCCAAACACATCACAGTATTGAAGAGGGTAGGACAACCCTTTTCCCTCTCAGGAGACTGAAAAGATTTGGCACGGGCCCTCAGATCCTCAAAAAGTCCTACACCTGCACCATTGAGAGCATTTTGACTGGTTGCATGACAGCTTGGTATGGAAACTCAAGTGTTACTGGAGCACCAAGTCTGGGACCAAAAGGCTCCTGAACAACTTCTACTACCATGCCATAAGGCTGCTGAACAGTGAGTAAAATAGCTACCCTGACTATTTACACTGACCTCCTTTATCATTTATTTATCCTAATGCACTGGCTCTATGCACACTCACTTAACTAACCACACACTCACAAAATACACTGACACTTCACATACCCTGCTACTACTCTGGTTATTATACATCCTGATTTACTAGTTACTTTTACCGCTAACTACATGTACAGTACCAGTCAAAAATGGACATTTACGCCTTCAAGGTTTTTCAATATTTGTACTATTTTCTACATTGTAGAATAGTAAAGACATCAAAACTATGAATTAACACATATGGAATCAATTAGTAACCAAAAAAGTGAAACAAAATCAAATGTATTTATAAAGCCCGTTTTACATAAGCCAATGTCAAAGTGCTACACAGAAACCCAGCTTCATATATTTTGATTTGTTTAACACTTTTTTGGTTACTACATGATTCCTTGTGTTATTTCATAGTTGATGTCTTCACGATTATTCTACGATGTAGAAAATATAAAGAAAAACCCTTTTGACTGGTACTGTATAACCTCAACCACGGATAAACCATACCAGCTTTACTTAGGCAAATTAATGAAATAATTGCTACTGTACCTGGGAACAAAAACACTAAGGATTAAGCACACTTTACAACTGGTGGCTGTGGATCTCCTGGAGATGTATTCTAGACAAAGGTACTAATGCATATCCATGCTGGGATGAATGTGTGGATGTAATCTGTCTGTAAATGAATGGGAGCCAACACAATGTGACGGAAGAGCGGGAGAATATAATTTCTCCATAATGAACAGGGATAGGGTTAGAGGAGACCGGAGAGAAGCAGCAGACGGGGATAGGGTTAGAGGAGACCGGAGAGAAGCAGCAGACGGGGACGGGGTTAGAGGAGACCGGAGAGAAGCAGCAGACGGGGACAGGGTTAGAGGAGACCGGAGAGAAGCAGCAGACAGGGATAGGGTTAGAGGAGACCGGAGAGAAGCAGCAGACAGGGATAGGGTTAGAGGAGACCGGAGAGAAGCAGCAGACAGGGATAGGGTTAGAGGAGACCGGAGAGAAGCAGCAGACAGGGATAGGGTTAGAGGAGACCGGAGAGAAGAAACAGACAGGGATAGGGTTAGAGGAGACCGGAGAGAAGCAGCAGACAGGGATAGGGTTAGAGGAGACCGGAGAGAAGAAACAGAAAGGGATAGGGTTAGAGGAGACCGGAGAGAAGAAACAGACAGGGATAGGGTTAGAGGAGACCGGAGAGAAGAAACAGACGGGGATAGGGTTAGAGGAGACCAGAGAGAAGCAGCAGACGGGGATAGGGTTAGAGGAGACCGGAGAGAAGAAACAGACGGGGATAGGGTTAGAGGAGACCGGAGAGAAGCAGCAGACAGGGATAGGGTTAGAGGAGACCGGAGAGAAGCAGCAGACGGGGATAGGGTTAGAGGAGACCGGAGAGAAGCAGCAGACGGGGACAGGGTTAGAGGAGACCGGAGAGAAGCAGCAGACGGGGACAGGGTTAGAGGAGACCGGAGAGAAGCAGCAGACGGGGATAGGGTTAGAGGAGACCGGAGAGAAGCAGCAGACAGGGATAGGGTTAGAGGAGACCGGAGAGAAGCAGCAGACAGGGATAGGGTTAGAGGAGACCGGAGAGAAGCAGCAGACAGGGATAGGGTTAGAGGAGACCGGAGAGAAGCAGCAGACAGGGATAGGGTTAGAGGAGACCGGAGAGAAGCAGCAGACAGGGATAGGGTTAGAGGAGACCGGAGAGAAGCAGCAGACAGGGATAGGGTTAGAGGAGACCGGAGAGAAGAAACAGACAGGGATAGGGTTAGAGGAGACCGGAGAGAAGAAACAGACAGGGATAGGGTTAGAGGAGACCGGAGAGAAGAAACAGACAGGGATAGGGTTAGAGGAGACCGGAGAGAAGAAACAGACGGGGATAGGGTTAGAGGAGACCGGAGAGAAGCAGCAGACAGGGATAGGGTTAGAGGAGACCGGAGAGAAGAAACAGACAGGGATAGGGTTAGAGGAGACCGGAGAGAAGAAACAGACGGGGATAGGGTTAGAGGAGACCGGAGAGAAGAAACAGACAGGGATAGGGTTAGAGGCGCAAAAACTAAAAAAACGAAAAATAAAGGGAGATGGAGAGCGTGAGAAAAAGTGGGAGCATGTGAGTGAGAGAAAGTGAATAAGAGGGCAAGCAAGCCGCCTCCACAGACACACAGACAGAGTGAGACTAATCTCCTGGTGCCGGCTCTGCAGAGAAGCAAGGCAAGATGGAGAGAAATATTCAAATGAAAGTATGAACCGGTGTCGTCTTTCCCTTCTCCCCTCCTGCGGCACAGTACAGACTTCAAAGAGCTGTGACGTCAGGGATGCTTTACCAAAAGCACAATGAATTAAGAAAAACATTCCTCTACTCAAGCAGGCTAGAGAGCTACGCTTTTAGAGCTACGCTTTTAACACAGCAGCCAAATTTCAGATTCTGATATTGCAGGATTGGTACAGGAATAGTTCAGAAGTATATATATATGCCAGCAAGTTTTGCATTGGAAAACTATTTATTTGAAATCTTTAAACACGATGCTGCTTCCAATCTCTCCCCTCTATTGCAAGAACTGAACCATGCTGCCATGTTATGCTGTGCTGTTTTGATCATGCTGGGCAGTGTTGCGTGGAGATGTATTGTGTAATGTGGTGCGTGCAGTGCCTTGTGCTGTGTTTGCCTGCAGAGACCCTCTCAGCAGAGGCCCTCAAAAACAACACAAGAGAAAGAGAGATGAGGGAGAATAATGAAGAGAATGAATGAAATGTGAGAATAGTAGAAGAAGGCAGGAAGAAAGGAAGATAGAAATGATACAGGAGTGATGCAGTGGAAGAGACCATGGGGGAAAGAGACTTGGGAGTGGTAATGCATAATGGTCCATATTCAGGGGTCAGTAACAGGTAGACCACCTGTTGCCCATCCCCTTAAATATGGATGAACGCGTGTCACTCATCACCAATCTGAGGGCAGTGAAGAGGGGGAGGGGAGACTAAAATCACCAGGAACTCCTCTAAACATTTGTTCAGTTTTGGAAGTCTGTTCCAATGGGGGAAAAAGAAGAGAAGTGATCGTGTCTCAATGTAATAAAGGTATGAAATTGTTATTTTCATTTCACTGCATTTGCAGTGCACAAACTAATTTACATTCCTGTCTGCCGACCATCCGCTCTGACAAACATCGGCCCGCGGCTGAATCTAATCTCCTACCCCTGGCATAAAGTGTTCGGCGGATGCATATAATCAATCTAATATGATGCAATTCAATATGGGAACAACAATTTCATATCCATCACTTCCCAATCTAATTTAAACCATGATAGCAAATAAATGAATCATTCATTATACTGCTTTGCCTTTCAACCTCTACAATACCCTGTGGATAAATCCACACTGTCAGTAGATGCTGTCAAGACTGCTTTATTGCCAGGTGAGTTCTGCTGCCAAATCAGTAGCAAAGTACTCACTGGAATGGATTGTTCATGGTTGGCAAGAATATAGCCTTCTCCTTAGGCAGGTATGTAGCTACATAAACTAGCAGAGGCTAATAAAGTTGAGCTCAGACAGCCCTAAAACTCCACCTGGTTAAATATGCTAATGTGGAACAGGCTCTGTTTGGCTCAGCTGGACCCCGCGGCTGGGTCTCATATCTGGATTGACACTTTCCCAGGATCCTCCATGGTAAACGTGTTTCCAAGCAGTAGCACACAAACAAAGCTAGAATCATTGATTTAGGTAAGAATATTTTTCACTACAAAGGTCATGTTAGTTTCAATACCCTGAGCGTTGGGACATAACCATAATACTAAACATCAGCCATTCCTACTAAATCCCCATGGTGCTCTGGGGACGGGGACTCACCCTGCAGACAGACATCTGGTTGGTGGTGAGGGTGCCGGTCTTATCAGAGCAGATGACGGAGGTGCAGCCCAGGGTCTCCACAGAGGGCAGGCTGCGGACGATGGCGTTCTTCTTGGCCATGCGGCGGGTTCCTAGAGCCAGACAGGTGGTGATGACAGCGGGCAGACCTAGTAAAAAGAGATGGAGAGGGGGTTAGACATACTCACTATGCTGGAGCCCAATGTATTGCTTTCAATATATTATAGACTGCTTCCCCTCACTCCCACTCTCCTAGTGACTCACCCTCTGGGATGGCGGCCACGGCCAGGGCCACAGCAATCTTGAAGTAGTACACAGCGCCACGGATCCAGGAGCCTCCGTGGACGGGGTCACTGAAGTGGCCAATGTTGATGAGCCACACAGCAATGCAGATCAGGGAGATGACCTTGGACAGCTGCTCCCCGAACTCATCCAGCTTCTGCTGCAGAGGCGTACGCTCCTGCTCCGTGGACGCCATCTCATCACGGATCTTGCCAATCTCCGTGTTGACGCCTGTGGCCATCACAACACCCACTGCCTTACCCGCTGCTATGTTGGTGCCCTGTGGAGGAGAGAGGAGAGGTGGTGAGACAACAGGTGTACACTGCTGAGGAAACACTGGGGAAACCTGAAACACAATGGGCAACAGAACAAGTGGTGGAGGAACAGTAAAAAAACTGGAGAAGAAGACGAGAGGTTAAGGATAAGAGGTCTGACATTAAAATCCCAGAGAGGAACATGTAACGGAGATGATAAGTGGAGAAAAGGAGATTATAATTATTGGGTTGGCTAAACAGGGAAGAGGATCATGTACTGAAGAGACAATAGAAGATGCAAGGGGAAGGGGAGAGAGGTCTTTAATGGTTTTCTAGTTACTCACACAGAAGAGCATGTTCTTCTTGTCCTGGTTGACAGCCCGGGGGTCAGGCACCGGGTCAGTGTGCTTGATCACAGAGACAGACTCCCCTGCCGGAGGAGAGAAAGAGACGGATGAGGACGATCAAACAACGCAGCCCTTACACGGAGCAAAGTGGTGATGGGTTGACATTTTGGGGAAGATGGGTGTGGATTGACTTCACAGCTGACTGAGCAGGGCTGCCAATTACAAAATGCGGCATCCAAGGGGACTTTCACACTCATGAGTCTGCACTGCAGGGGGATGCAAGGCCTAGTGGGTAATCAGCTGAGCAAGCTCTGCACTGTTCTGATAGGCTGAGAGACTGTTTTTGACAGATTAGAGCCATGAATGGCAGGAGGGAAAAGCAGCTGAAATACCAAACTCTACCAATTAAGGCAGTGGAGCAAGACAGGGGTTTCAGGACTAGCTTCATCTCGTAACGCTCTTCGCTCTCATCCATATCGCTCTCTCCCTGTCAGTCTTTGCCTCCCTCTTTCAGTCTATCGTTGTTCTCCCTCTCCATACTGTGTTGATTAAGAACCGCTGACTTCATCTTGAATAAAAGGTTCACGGAGTCATTCAGAAATTCTTGTTCTCACACTGACCGTTTCAGGGTCATTCTCAAGTGGTGACAACCCATTCATCAGCCCATATAACCCAACTCAAACACTGGCGACTACATACAAGTTATACACAAAGATAAAGCAAAGCTTAATAAGATTGAAATTCTAAATCCCTGTAACATTGTGTCCTTGCGGTGCTTTTATGGACGCAGGAGTAACAACAAGTAACATTTAAAACTACACTTTATATACAAAAGTATGTGGACACTAGGTCGACCGATTATGATTTTTCAACGCCGATACCGATCATTGGAGGACCAAAAAAAAAGCCGCTACCGATTAAATCGGCCGATATTTATTTATTTATTAGTAATAATGACAATTACAACCATACTGAATGAACCCTTATTTTAACTTAATATAATACATCAATTAAATCAATTTAGCCTCAAATAAATAATGAAACGTTCAATTTGGTGCAATATGTGCCATTTAAGAAAGCTTACGTTTAAGTTCCTTGCTCAGAACATGAGAACATATGAAAGCTGGTGGTTCCTTTTAACATGAGTCTTCAATATTCCCAGGTAAGAAGTTTTAGGTTGTAGTTATTATAGGAATTATAGGACTATTTCTCTCTATACCATTTGCATTTCATATACCTTTGACTATTGGATGTTTTATAGGCACTTTAGTATTGCCAGTGTAACAGTATAGCTTCCGTCCCTCTCCTCGCCGCTACCTGGGCTCGAACCAGGAACACGTCGACAACAGTCACCCTCGAAGCAGCGTTACCCATGCAGAGCAAGGGGAACAACTACTCCAAGTCTCAGAGCGAGTGACGTTTGAAACGCTATTAGCGCACACCCCGCTAACTAGCTAGCCATTTCACATTGTTTACACCAGCCTAATCTCGGGAGTTGATAGGCTTGAAGTCATAAACAGCGCAATGCTTGAAGCATTGCGAAGAGCTGCTGGCGAAACGCACAAAAGTGCTGTTTGAATGAATGCTTACGAGCCTGCTGGTGCCTACCATCGCTCAGTCAGACTGCTCTATCAAATCATAGACTTAATAATAACATAACACACAAATACGAGCGGTAGGTCATTAATATGGTCGAATCATACCGAAAACAAAACATTTATTCTTTCAGTGAAATACGGAACCGTATTTTATCTAACTGATGGCTTCCCTAAGTCTAAATATTGCTGTTACATTGCACAACCTTCAATGTTTTGTCATAATTACGTAACATTCTGGCAAATTTGTTCGCAATGAGCCAGGCGGCCCAAACTGTTGCATATACCCTGATTCTGTGTGCAATGAACGCAAGAGAAATTACAATTTCACCTGGTTAATATTGCCTGCTAACCTGGATTTCTTTTAGCTAAATATGCAGGTTTAAAAATATATACTTCTGTGTATTGATTTTAAGAAAGGCATTGATGTTTATGGTTAGGTACACGTTGGAGCAACGACAGTCCTTTTTCGCGAATGCGCACCGCATCGATTATATGCAACGCAGGACACGCTAGATAAACTAGTAATATCCTGAATAATAATAATAATAAATAATAATAAACTAGTAATATCCTGAACCATGTGTAGTTATAACTAGTGATTATGATTGATTGTTTTTTATAAGATAAGTTTAATGCTAGCTAGCAACTTACCTTGGCTTCTACTGCATTCGGGTAACAGGCAGGCTCCTCGTGAGGCAGGTGGTTAGAGCGTTGGACTAGTTAACCGTAAGGTTGCAAGATTGAATCTCTGAGCTGACAAGGTAAAAATATGTAATTCTGCCCCATTACAAATAAGATTGTGTTCTTAACTGACTTGCCTCGTTAAATAAAGTTGTAAAAAAAATATTTAAAAAAAATCCTAATCGGCGTCAAAACATACCGATTTCCGATTGTTATGAAAACTTTAAAATCGGCCCTAATTAAATCGACCTCTAGAGGACACCCCTTCCAATTAGTGGATTCGGGTATTTCAGCCACACCATTGTTGACAGGTGTATAAAATTGAGCACAGAGCAATCTCCATAGACAAACATTGTCAGGAGAATGGCCTTACTGAAGAGTTGTGACATTCAACGTGGTACCGTCAAAAAGTCCTGTTATTGTGAAGTGGAAACGTCTAGGAGCAACAACGGCTCAGCCGCGAAGTGGCATGCATAGTGCCAACTGTAAAGATTGGTGGAGGAAGAATAATGGTCTGGGGCTGTTTTTCATGGTTTGGGCTAGGCCACTTACTTCCGGTGAAGGGATATCTTAGCACTACAGCATACAATGACATTCTAGACAATTCTGTGTGTTTCCATCTTTGTGGCAACAGTTTGGGGAAGGCCTTTCCGGTTTCAGAATGCCAATGCCCCTTGTGCACAAAGCGAGGTCCATAAAGAAATGGTTTGTTGAAATCAGTATGGAAGAACTTGATTGGGATCCCTTTGGGATGAATTGGAACGCCAACTGCGAGCCAGGCCTAAACGCCCAATCAGTGCCAGACCTCACTAACACTCTTGCAGCTGAATGTAAGCAAGTAACTGCAGCAATGTTACAGCATCTGGTGAAATGCATTCCCAGTAGAGTTTAGGCTGTTATAGCAGTAAAGTGGGACCAACTCCATATTAATGCCCATCATTCTGGAATGAGATGTTCGACAAACAGGTGTTCACATACTGTCATGTAGTGTATCATGCATAACATGAGAAATACATAGACATAAGAAACAAGGCCAAAGCCTAGATCTCACCTGTCAGAATGGACTGGTCCACCCTCAGGGTTGTGGATTTGATGGAGGTGAGTCGAATATCTGCAGGAACTTTATCGCCAACTGTGGAGAAAAACAAACAAAATGGAGGGAGACCATTAAAGGAAAAATACACCCCAAAACACACATTTCTTTTAATTTACATTGTTAAATAACACTTATGTGATCACTTCTGTGAACAAATGTTTCATTTTGGCATTATAATAAAGTTGGTAGCAACATGGAAAATTGATGTGACATCTCTTGCGACTACAAAAAGCAATGCAATGCTCTCTATGTGCTAGCAAGCAAACGAAGCAACACGCAATAATACATAAGGCAATATCAGAATATAAAGTAGATAGATAAAAATCACCAAAACAAACTGCACTATCAATTTAGGAGTCTACAATCTCACCATGTTCAACCTGCAGATCGATTTGCCTCAGAGTGGAGTCTGACATTCGCAACAGCAGATATGCTTGAGATGGGAAACGTTGCCCATGCTAGTCACACAAAAAAAGGGCTGCACAGCACATTTTGAGCGTAAACAAGGAGTACAACATTGCAACTCTTTTCCAAGGTGTGAGAAAATGTACTTGCTATCTGGATTATCGTATAGCTTTGGAATCCTGATATTACCCACTTTCTAGAAAAACAGGCACGTTTCTCGACATTTACACTGACTTTGAGAAGGGATTGCGTGACGATGGCTTAGCAACCGTGTGACGCAGAATGACAACGTGAACCTGATTGGTCGACAGTCTGCTGGGTGGGGAGTTGTACGTTTCTTCATTCATTGGATTCCTATCTCCTTTCTATAATATCTCTGGCAACTGCAATGCACCCAGGACCAACGAGGCAGACAAATATGAAAAATGTGCTTGCCCCTCTGAGAAATGTGTAATTTAATTTAACGAGGTTAGGAATATCGCAAAAATATGATCAATGGCTCATTCGAGAGAAGACACCCTTCCAAGTTATGACATCCTGCCTGCATTGAAATCTGAGATGTATGACAGACGTTTTGCCATCTAAGTCATATTCCTATTAAACTTTGTGTAGTGACAGCGACTTTATCACAGTGCTACGTCATACTGGCCGGCTTTCCTGCCTGCTTGAACGCCAATAACTCAGATACACATTAAACCATGAAATGACCCATGGAATCGATAGATCACACAGACGCACAAAAACAATATAACATTCAACATGGGTGAACATTTCCTTTAAGTACAACTAGAGCAGGTCTGAGTTGGGTGGATTATACTGAAGGAGGATAACGTCGGTAAATGGACTACATTCTAACCTGTAGTTCACAGATTAAGCACAAAACATTAAACAAATTAGGCATAAGGTGCATGAGGATGGGGCATTTTGAAGGCATAATTGGGTCATGAGATGTTCAAAATGTTAGTGAAATATGCTGTCCAAACCTCTGAAGACAGAACAGCTTTATCAAATTCAATTAGTTCCTTCATGAGCAAGAGGGTCAAAACTAATGCTGTTCACAGGGCATGTCCAACTCTCCAGACACACACACACTGGCTCACTCAAATGTGCAGAATGTAGGCTCGTGAAAAATAAAACTGGATAACAGCAGAGAGAAAATGACATGTAAAACAATATTAATGTCCCATTGAACTAGTGCGCGGGACAAAAATAAAAGGTAGGTCATTCTTTCCATTCACAGGGCTTTGGTAATTGCCAGTAAAACAAAAGTCAAACTTAAATTCCAAAATACTCTTCACACCACTGAATGAGACAGTCACAAGAGCTCATTAAAGGCTCTTCACATTTATTAGCTATGGCTGAGAGGGTATCAGCGTATCCTACTGTCGGCCTGAAAGAACAACACAGGAATTCCAAATTATATTGAGAAATTGCTTCAGGCAGGTTGATTAAGAAAGCAGAATTTAAAAAGGGCTTGTTCTTTTGATGTAATTTTACAGAATATAAACTACTTTATATAGACAGACAACACAAAAAGGCCTACTGTACAAACAAGAGCCCTGACAAATTCCTTCTCCAGAGGACAGAGTTTTGACAGACATGTAAACAGACCCTTGGACCTCCTCAGTGCTAGGAGGAGGAGGGGGGGGGAAGAGAGACAGGCGAATTGCATGAGACCTGCAAAAGGCATATCCAAAAATGGGAAAACTATTTTGATCAGTTCTACAGTGCAGTAGTGGGGGGTTTAGATGTGAACACTGCTGGGCAAGAGTCTCTGTTATGGCCCTCATGGAACAGGGGAGGCCACCTAGCCAGCACTGTCTCTATACACAAGAAACTCACTATAGCGCCACCATAGGGACAAGAGGCTAGGGAGTACATAAAACACTTGAAGAGCAGCTACCTATTTCTAGCTTTATCCCTATAAAACATTCTGATAAAACCCCAGCCTTACAATGCACAAACTTCAGCTGTAAAGTTTTGAATGGAGCGCTATCATCTTCTTCCTAGGTGGCTGTCAAAACTTCATCGCCACCCGCCATGCTTCAAACTATACTGAACAAAAATAATACACAACATGCAGCAACTTCAAAGATCTTACAACGTTACGGTTCATAAGGAAATCAGTCAATTGGAAAAGTCATTAGGCCCTAATCTATAGATTTGACATGTCTGGGAATACATATGCATCGGTTAGTCAAAGATCCCTTAGAACACATATGTCAGAGTCAAGGCCCGCGGGCCACATCCGGCCCGCAAGAAGGTTTTTTACGGCCCCTGGGATGATCTTGATTTATTATTAGAACCGGCCCGCAGCAAGCCGGCAGCCCGCAGATCTTTTACACGCACCAATACTACATTTCCCACAATGCAAAGGTGACGCACCGAGCAGTAGGCTGCTTCATTTCAATATTTATTGGCACAGCAGTCGTCAGCATCACAGTAAAATTAACTTTCAGATACCCATCAAAAATGGCAAAACGGAAGGTGGATACTGAGAACCGGGGGTTTCAAACAAGGTGGGAGTCGGAGTATATGTTCACGAAGGTAGCTGGAAAACCTGTGTGTCTTCTGTGTGGAGAAAGTGTGGCGGTACTGAAAGAGTATAATCTGAGACGACATTATGAAACGAAACACGCGGACACACACGCGGACGCAACTGTCAAGGCCAGTTTTATTTTGGCAGAAGAGATCGCTAAATCAGCCCGGCCATTTACGGAGGGGGATTTCATCAAAAACTGCATGATTAAAGTTTGTGACGAAGTTTGCCCAGAAAAAAGGCAACTCTTTTTAAATGTGAGTCTGAGCAGAAACACCATTGCCGAGAGAGTAGACCAGTTGTCCATCAATCTAAAAGAGCAGCTTGTGAAAAAGGGAAAAGATTTTATTGCATATTCCTTGGCTGTGGATGAGAGCACCGACATTTCTGACATTGCCCAGTTGTCAATTTTCATCCGCGGAGTGGACTCCAACCTAAGCGTGACAGAGGAGTTTTTGGCTTTACGTCCTATGCATGGCACAACTACGGGGCATGATTTGTATGAAGAGGTGTCAAGATGTGTAAATGAGATGGAGCTGCCTTGGGAAAAACTCGTGGGTTTGACAACCGACGGAGCACCTGCGATGTGTGGACACAGGAGCGGACTGGTGGCGAAGATACGGGAAAAGATGCAAGAGGAAAACGCGACAGGTGAGCTGACAGCTTATCATTGTATCATACACCAGGAAGCGTTGTGCGGTAAAGCCTTGAAAATGGAGCATGTAATGAGCATCATCACGCGCACAGTTAACTTTATCAGAGCCAAAGGTTTGAATCACCGCCAGTTCAAGGCATTTCTGACGGAGTTAGAAACGGAGCATGGTGATTTGCCTTATCACACAGAGGTGCGATGGCTAAGCCAGGGAAAGGTGCTTCAAAGATGTTTCGAGCTTCGTGAGGAGATTTGTCTGTTCTTGGACAGCAAAGGGAAAGACACAACACAACTCCGAGACGAAATGTTTCTGTGTGAAATGGCTTTTCTGTGTGACATTACGAGTCATCTGAATGCAATAAACTTGCAGCTGCAGGGTCGGGATCGTGTCATCTCTGATATGTACAGTACAGTGAAGGCATTTAAAACCAAACTGACTCTGTGGGAGACGCAGATGCGGAAAGAAAATTTGAGCCACTTTCCCAGCTGCCAGACCATGAAAGAGAAGCTCTCTACCAGTGCGTTCCCGAGCACACAGTTGGCTGATAAAATAGGTATGCTTGCCGCTGACTTTCGACGCCGATTTGCTGACTTTGAAGCACAAAAAAGCAGGTTGGAACTGCTCGGTAACCCATTTGCTGTTGACGTGGAAAGCTCACCACCAAACCTCCAAATGGAGTTGATTGACCTCCAATGCAATGATGCACTGAGGGCAAAATATGCGGCAGTGGGTGCTGCGGAGTTCGCCCGTTTCCTCCCCGGCACAATGCCCCAGCTGCGCATCCAGGCTGCTCAAACGTTGTCTATGTTTGGCAGCACATACCTGTGTGAACAACTGTTTTCTTTGATGAACCTGAACAAAACATCACACAGAAGTCGACTTACTGCTGAACACCTCCACTCAATTCTGAGGATTTCTTCAGCTCAGAGCCTTACCCCGAACATTGATGAACTTGTGGAAAAGATGGGACACCACCAAGTATCACCCTCAACCTCAAACAAGTGAACATTACTGTGCAATCACATATTTAGAGTTTTTACTCAGTTCAAGTTTAAAAGTTAAAATTTAATATTTGTTTTCACTGCATGTTACTTCTCCTTAAACAAAGTGTTGTTTTTGATTAATAGATTTTTGCACTTTATTTTTTTGTATTTCAATCCAATTATATTTTAAAAATATTTCAGTTGAGTGGATGATAGAAAATTGCTATTATTGTTTTTTCTTTGAAGTAAATTTAGCCCACTTTTGCTAAAATAGAAAATATAGTCTACTGATGGTGCCTTGAATACCGGTTTCTTTCATTTAATGTTCATGTTATGGGGATATTTATATAAAGGAAATTTGTCTTTTGTGTCTGTTGAAAATTAAAGATTACTGACAGAGCCATAAGAAAATATTGCTTTATTTATCTGATCATATTGTAATATATTTGTTAGGTTTTCAGTAGGTTCAATTAGGTTCACTAGACTATATGCGTCATTTAAAAATTTTTCAATGAACATTCGAACAATCCGGCCCTCGTCTTGTAGCTGATTTTTTTATTTGGCCCTCCGTCCATTTGACTTTGACACCCCTGCCTTAGAAGGTAGGGGTGTGGATCAGACAACCAGTCAGTATTTGGTGTGACCACCATTTGCCTCATGCAGTGCGACATCTCCTTCACGGAGTTGACCAGGCTGTTGATGTGGCCTGTGGAATACCCTTACTTGAAACAGCCGTGTAGCACTAGTTTGGGAAACGCTGCTCTAAAACATTGGAGGTTGCTAATTGGTAGAGAAATTAACATTAAATCCTCTAGCAACAGCTCTGGTGGACATTCCTGCAGTCAGCATGTCAATTGCACGCTCAACTTGAGACATCTGTGGCATTGTGTTGTGTGACAACTGCACATTTTAGTGGCCTTTTGTCCCCAGCACAAAGTGCACCTGTGTAATGATCATGCATTTAATCAGCTTCTTGATATGCCACACCTGTCAGGTGGATGAATCGTCTTGGCATGGGGGAAATGCTCACTAACAGGGATGTAAACAAATATGTGCACACATTTTTTGAGAAATAACTTGTGTATACGGAAACATATCTGGGATCTTTTATTTCAGCTCAGGAAACAAACACTTTACATGTTGCATTTATATTTTCGTTCAGTGCAGATAAAATCGGTGGGAGATTGACGGATGAATTGGTAGGAGAGAAAGGAGGGAGCGAGATGAGGGTAGATCAAAAGAAGAAATACAATGACAAGTTTTCCCAAGCGCCCTGTGGACTAATTTATGAAGTCAGTCAAAGTCCCCCTAAACAAAACTAGCTAATAGCGAACGACGTTCCCAATACACAAAAGGGTCATGGAGTAGAGTAACCTACTTTTGAATACAATGAGAGCAGAGCACTTGTAAGAATAGGTCTTCATTCGACAAGTTGATCATCAAGTAGCCTAACAGCATGTCTTTGACAGGATCGTTGCTATCAAAGCTGGTTGAGAGAATTCCAAGAGTGTGCAAAGCTGTCATCAAGGCAAAGAGTGGCTGCTTTGAAGAATCTATCAAATATTTTGATTAGTTTAGTACTTTATTGGTTACTACATGATTCCATGTGTGTTATTTCATAGTTTTGATGCCTTCACTATTATTCTACAATGTAGAAAATAGTAAAAATAAAGACAATCCCTGGAATGAGAAGGTGTCCAAACTTTTGTCTGGTACTGTATGCATGCACACCTCATCCATTGGGCGCCCTAGACTAAAAGCCCATTTATGCTTGATCTGAAAATGAAGTTGGAGGCGCCATATGGAGGTTGTAATGCAATTGCGGAGCCTCCAGAGGCATGCAGAGTCCAAAACAAACCTATGCATCACCAAGCGCCTCCCAAATGTAACAACGCGGAGGGCTCTGTATAGCTCAGCATTTTTGATTTGTTGATGGTAGGTGGGGGCAGTACATCCTGTATAAAACACAAGCGCACTTCCTTGACAACAACTCTGCACTGCGATGCGCAAGAAGTATGAATGCCCTGACTTCTGCTGAGGCCATATCACTGTAAATGCTGCATGGCCATTGCAGAAGTCAAAATGACCATGTGCCCAGATGCAAATTGTACTTCTCTCTGTAGAATATGCACCCTCTCCCAACAATTTGAGCACATTCCGTTTCATAACTGCATTGAGTGAATTATTTGCGTTGGATTCTTAGTGTATATCAATTCATCATTACATATATCACCAGTAGTACATTTAGTATGAATTCCTATATTTTCTCATCTACAATGTTTGTTACTTTGTTCCTGTTAATACTGAGTAAAGACCCGCACACATAGAAGTAGGCCTATAGCCTACCTGGCCTGTGCAGAAATGTAGGCATATAAATGTGCCCATTTGGGGACGTCTCAAAGTAATTTTTCCTTCACCTCGAACAGCAAGCAAACAAAGTCTGTTTTTACATCCATTGAGAATTACAATAGTTCATCAATGTAGCTGAAAAATATTCCCAGCTCTCTCCCTTTCGATAACCACTCAGCTTGAAAGGGAAAAATGTCATGCTCTGACCCAGTGGAAACATCATAAAATAGGCCTACCTGATTTCTTCTTATCAGTGCTTGACATGGACTGAAATAGGTAACAGTACTCATTTTGGGTGCTGGTACTGTTTGTATTTAGGTGCAAGAGCTCCACAATACTTAAGCTAATATTCTATAAAGAGGAACAGGCGCTCAAGCAGAACATTTGAGGTGCCGGTAATAAGCGCCAGTGAGCTTCTGCCCAAGCTTCTTATCCCGAGCGCAAATAGCCTACAGCTGTGTCTGTCCTGAGCTCAATGGTGAGGGAAAGTGAAGGCCCAGAATGTGTTATACAATGCTGCAAGTTCGCTAGTGCAAGCTTCAGGCCTGACCCAAGTTAAAAGTTGATACAATGTTTCAAGTTCGATGCAGACAGGCCATGTGTAGCCAATGTGATTTATAGGATATTTTCTACCTGCAGGCTGCAATATTTTTATTTGTTGGCTTTATGTAGGCCATTTTTACATACTTGGCAATAGAAGATACAAACCAAAAAGTATAATTTTCATTTAGATTTGGATAGAATTGTAATTTACCACATGACAACGATTGAGATATGAAGACGTTATTATAAATTAAATGAAACCGTTTAATGAAAATGCGCATATGAAAACCAGAACTGGCATGCAGATCGGTAGAAATGGTAAGATAAATAGCCATTTCACATGAGACAGGTTGCCGACTCCTCGTGTAGCCTATTACCGCCTACTTAAGGAGAGTAGTGGCACTACCACTCGCAAGCCCATGACTCCTCAGTGGCCAGGTAGGTTTGATTTAGCACCTACAGCTCTTTGGCGAGGTTGCACGTAGGCACAATGTTTCCAGGTCATTTCAAGCAGTCAAAGTCCCTAGGGAACCACCTGTTGTTCTCATGAATGGAAAGAGAAAGGAGCCATCATCAAAACCAAGGTACATAAAACAAAGAGCTGGAGATACACAGCATGCTGTGTTAACTTACATCCATGACCTAATAAAATCAGACAGCCCCTTAGTGTCGGTTGTGTAATGAAGAAAGAAAAAAGGAAAAAGAGAAAAGGGAGGATGAAGAGAGCCAGATGAGAATGAGAAGAGGGAAAGACGGATGGGGTAGAGTTAAACAGATCGCTTGAGGACAAAAGCCTAAACACATGAAAGGAAATTGCAAGGAAAGTTCAAATTGTGCCCTTTGTAAACATTAGATCCTGTCTATGCCCCTTGGACCACCTTTGCCAGCACTGCCATGGTGGTGGTATGTTGTAGAAGGCAACAAGACCACAAAGCCAGAGCCTGCAGTGGTCCAACTCACACACATAACAAAACTGGGTCACACATGCAGACCAAAGTGAGCCAGCCACACAGAGACCAAGAGAAAGGCCATTCTTGTTTGACTCCTATATACAGGATGTTGTTGCTCCAGGGGGTCAGGGTTATTGCCATGGCAAGGTGGGAGGTGATGGTGGACAGCTCAGCTGGAAGAAAAAAATGTTTTGGGAGGAGAGGTGGTGAAAGATGAATTACTGCCGATGTTCCAACGTTTTACAACACAGAATCCCTGTTACTCATAGCCAACTGTGGGTGAATAGAAAAACGAGGGAGGAGAAGGAGGGAATATATATATAGAAAGCAACCTTTTGCAGAGTGCCTGAGAATGCCACTGTAAGCAGCAACACTAAACTAAACCTAGTCTTGACAGCTGCTTAGCCCAGGCTCTCGTTCCTCCTCACGTCTGTCCCGTGTGAATGCATGGTTGCACTCTCCCACTCGGGGGGGGGGGGGGGGGGGGTTGAAGGCAGGCTGTTCAAGTGAAAGCCACAGCTGAGGAGGTGATGAAGGCACTAAGGTTTCTGGCACGCGCCACAGCTCATGTTCAGGTCATTCTCTCCAACCACGTTAACATCACTGTGTTTTTAGTACCCGAGGGGTCGGTAGCAAGCTGTTGCCAACCCATCTCCCTAACCCCCCACCCTTCCACAACCTCAGGGGAAGAGAAAGACCCCTGACCCCATGGTGGTTGCAGTCTGGTATGACCCCAAAAGGACACCTGGAGGCAGCCAATACCATTTCTGACAGACATTTTTTGGGGACAAAAACTTGGGGACAGACTATTTTAAGAAACTTACATAAAAACCACTGAGTCATGGAAAACGTGTTTATTATGGTTTAACAGTGGGGAGATACCGGATTATTGATGCAGTCTAAAGGAAGGCAGGTGTAGCGTTTGGGATTTGACATGACAGCACCGATTGGCTTGACTGTTTCCAGATGAGCAGCAAATCAGTGTGTAAGAGATTGACTAAACATTTCAGTGTATACTGCAAACAAAACTGTGCGTGGTCTTTGACAAGTAAACAAATGAATTAAAATGTACAGTAAGTGGAAGGAAGTGGAAGATAGGTAGATGGTATCATCTTGCCAGTAGACCTCCAATGTCACTGGGCTCCAGAAAGGTGGAGACAGCAGCTCCAGCCTAGCCTGTCAGCTCTGACTCACTCTTCAGGGGGGGGGGTTAGGCGGAAGGACTGAACATTGTGCGCTCTGCTTAGATAAAGCCAAAAGGTGGGATATTCACGAGATAACAAAACGGTCACCGATGTACACACACTGCAGAACTCTGTTTAAACCCTTACTCTTGACAAGACTTAAGATTCCTCTTTGGCAGCTCTAGGGACTCTGGGCCAGGATATAACACAGATGCTACTTAGCGACATAGCATTCATATCATGCATCAACTCCTTTCCTTATTCACCGCACAAACATCCACATATTCTGCCTTACTGGTATGTAGTTACTCTTGTTACTCTGGAATTGCAGTGTGAGGGGTTAACTAAAGCCCTTCATTTGACTTCCTGAGTGCAGTGGCAGGAGTGGGAAAAGGCAGCAGTCTTAAGTAATAGGCAAACCCCCTCAACCACCTCCAACCTTTCCTTTGAAGCAGAGAGAAAGAAAAGTAATTTTCTAGGAAGCTGGGTGACAGAGAGAACAAGACAAGGAGAGTAAAAGGGGACAGGCCATGAATTGGTTGAAGCTGAAGGAGAAAAGCCAATCTGAGGAGGCTGGGTCCGGATGACAAGAGGAAGTAAGTCGTGGGAAAGAGTTGTGGATGCCAAGAGCCTGAGGGGACATGGAGTTTGAGGCCACAGTATTCTGGTTTCACTGTAACCCTATTCTAATCCAATATGCAATCCCCATGTCCTAGAAATCACCCCCACCCACACAGAGACTAATTTCATATGACCCTCAATCCGTTTACAGCCCTCAAGGTCTTATGTAACAGGCAACTCCACTCACCTGGTGCCACTATTGTATTGGTCAGGGAGATGAGCAGTGTTAAGCAGAACGGATGTATGAGTTGGGTGAGAGACTCATCTACATCTCAAACACTGTTGATGAGAGCCTGCTATGGCAAATGACTTGCCCTTTTAGCAGAGCCTACCTGTCCCACTGCAGCCAGGTGACTGTACAGGTAGATTTTACAACAGCATGGGTGGAGTTCACATTCAAACAACCTCCTCCAGTGCCATTCCATATGAGAGAGAGAGGCAGACAGAGCGGGCTGAACAGTTGCCAGTTTTACATTGAGAGGATTCAATGTTGGGGGAGTCTGACAAGTGTAGAGCATTGCAGTGATGAAGCAAACAAAAAAAAGGGTTCAACTCAGGACTGACATTTCAACTTAATTCCAATGAACGGTCCAACTCTATAAAAGGTATGGCTCATCTAAGTTGTCTAAACCAGACTTTGAAACAACATTCACCAGCCAAGATCAAATAGTGTGGGGGTGCATCAATGGCAGTGAAAGTTTCTGTAAATCAATTAGCAGAGCAAATGTCAGGCGGTGTTCTCTCTCCTGGTTTAGCGTGACAGGGAGACGACTGGGGAGAGCAGAGATGAGGAGCAACAAAGCTTTGATCACTCTTCTTACATGAAGGAACATGGATGTGCACAAAAAAAAAAAATGAACACATGCATATGAAACACACCTATAAAAACGGTAGGGATGTAACGATTCACTGATAAACATTTGAATCTGGTACCGATGTGTAAGATACAAGTGCATCGTTCCGCGGGTCATGCACCGGTCCACTTTTTTTGCTGCTTACATTAAATTCTTTCTGAAAACATCTCTAGTCTCTAACATCTGTAGTCATTGATCTACAAGCAATTTTGTATCCCAAACAACCCCAGGCAATAGCTTAGTCAAACTGCGTACTGTGCCCAGCTTCGCACGCTGACCAATGCGAGGTAGGTGGCCTGTTCCTGATCTTGCACAACTGCGCAGCTCCTTCAGCATTCAATTCTACAACGGCTTACGTGATATTAGGCTTTATTAGTAAAATGAACAGGCACCTAAAGGACCCCTAGGCCATGAGAAACAAGATTATCTGGTCTAATGAACTCTTTGGCATGAATGCCAAGCGTTACATCTGGAGGAAACCTGACACCATCCCTATGGTGAAGCATGGTGGTCGCAGCATCATGCTGTGGGGATGTTTTTCAGAGGCAGGGCCTAGGAGACTAGTTAGGATTGAGGCAAAGATGAACAGAGCAAAGTACAAAGAGATCCATGATGAAAACCTGCTCCAGAGGGCTCAGGACCTCAGACTGGGGTGAAGGTTCACATTCCAACAGGACAACAACCCTAAGCACACAGCCAAGACAATGCAGGAGTGGCTTCGGGACAAGTGGCCCAGAAGTTAATTGACAGCATGCCAGGGTGGATTGCAGAGGTCTTGAAAAAGAAGGGTCAACACTGCAAATATTGACTCTTTGCATCAACTTCATGTAAATAAAAGCCTGACACTTATGAAATGCTTCAGTATTCCATAGTAACATCTGACAAAAATATCTGAAGACACTGAGGCAGCAGACCTTGAAAATGTATATTTGTGTCATTATTTTGGCTACTACTGTACATACACCATAGACATACATAATTTACACACACAGGTCTCAGAGTAGGGCCGGGCGGTATACCGTATTTTATGATATACCAGTATTGATGCAGGGACCGGTTTGGGTTTTTATACTTTACCTTCTATACCGGTATTTGTATGTTTGGTTTGTTAAATGTGATACGCCATGTGTAATGGCATTCTTTATAGTTTACTTTGCTACTTTGAGTCATCTCTCTCCGTGCTACTTTCCACACAGACCTAGCCATGCCCCATGTCACTCAAATAGCACATTTGATGTTCCCTCAACCAGGAGGCACTTCACTTCAGACACTTCAGTCTGCATGGTCAATGTAGCACGTGCAACAATGTTGATGACAATGCTGTTTTCACTTTGAGTCTTAATATAAATCCACTAGAGTTCTATAATGACACTGTAAGTTTGTGTTTCTTACATCAGCAAACATCTAGTTTCTTTTCTTAGAAAGTTGCTATAAATCTTGAGACTAATTGTTAGCCGCTAATGCTAATAGCTAGCTAGCTAATAAATGTACTGAGTAAGAGCAAAAGTAGCTAGCTAATACAGCCTGACAATACCAGTGATGGTGTGGACCTAAAATCAGCATCCTGTTTGTGTAACAGTATCTTCTAAATCAAAGAGGAATATGCAAAGCAAGAATATGTTAGCTACATGAAGTAGCTAAGAGAAAACATGCAAAGTAGCCAAAGCTTATAGGGTCCCCTAGGAAACACGTATCAACACTTTAGTTCCTACCCTGTCACAATAACTCCTCCCTGGCATTTTAATTCGCAGGACAGGAAAATGGTCCAATTCATGCACTTATCAAGAGAACATCCCTGGTCATCTACTGCCTCTGATCTGGAGGACTCACTAAACACAAATGCTTTGTTTGTAAATTATGTCTGAGTGTTGGAGATGCCCCTGGCTATCAGTAAATTAACATAAAAAAATACATAAAATGGTGCCAAATGGTTCCTTTCCTTAATAAAAAGGAATTTGAAATTATTTATACTTTTACTTTTGATACTTAAGTATATTTAAAACCAAATACTTTTAGACTTTTACTTAATTTGTATTTTACTTGGTGACTTTTACTTGAGTCATTCTTTATTAACGTAGCTTTACTCGACTCAAGTATGACAGTTGGGTACTTTTTCCACCACTGCAATTGAGTGCAGGAAATGCAGAAATTATAAAAGTGCTGAAATTTGTTTTGGTTGAAGTTGAATTGAACAGCATAAAACAACAAGAATGAAAATATACACTATGTGTTATCACCCTTGGATCACTCACTACACATAAAGCAAATGTAGAACTTTAAATATTGAAAAACCTTTTTTTAAATTTTTTATAAATACCATGATATAATATTTGGGCCATATAGCCCAGCTCAGAGGGCACCCAGTTCATGAGCTTAACAGCAGTAGATCTGAATTTAGAATGGAAAATGAATGTTTATGCAACAAATGTTACTGCATAAAATCGTATCAATTAATACTCTAACCAAACTAAAAACGTATCATCCCTGTATCTAGATACTTATTGAATCGTCTTTAAAGGGAAAGATAAACATCCCTAATAAACTGACACCTGCATTCTGAAACAATATTCTGTGATCACACAACACTGGGTCATCAAAGCTAAGCAGACATGCATCACTGGGATGGAGCAGGGGTGGGCAAACGTTTAGGCTCGAGTTGTTGTTTAAGTCTGGCCTGGAGTGTTTACTTAAACCTAAAAATACTACAACACCACCCCACCTAAAATCGGCTGGTGGGCCGGATGCTCAGTGTATTGGAAAGGGAGATACCTAATCAGTTGCACAACGGAATGCCTTCAACTGAAATGTGTCATCGATTTAACCCAAACCCTCTGAATCAGAGGTGCGGGAGGCTGCCATAATTCGACATCCACGTCTTCGACGCCCGGGGAACAGTGGGTTAACTGCCTTGCTCAGGGGCAGAAAGACAGAATATTACCTTGTCAGCTCGGGGATTCAAACCAGCAACCTTCCAGTTACTGGCCCAACGCTCTAAGCATCTTACCGGCCACCTCCACGATGTCCCCTGGTACAAGGTCCTTGGACTTGATCCTCTGCACACTCTTCCTGTCCTGCCGGTACACCTTTCCCATCTCCGGCTCATACTCTTTGAGCGCTTCAATGGCATTCTCTGCATTTCGCTCCTGTAAGACAAAAGCAATCAGATTAAATCAATATTTTTCAGAGATAAATGTAAGCTTCACATGTGGGTTGAAGACCAGATCCCACACAAAGAGCATTTAGAGATGGTTAAAGAATGAGAACGATCACTTGACCAGTGACCCTTAAGCTGGGAAAGGAAGCAAACCCAACGAGAAGTGTATCCAACAACAAATCATTGGACATTGTAATAGCCAGAAACACCACCGTTTTTACAACGCTGATCTGTTGATCTCATCACACGCCAAAGAAAAAACAAACAATAGGATCAAATGAAAATACGGCCATTACACTTAAAAAAGGGCTCAATTTCAGATTTAAGGAAACAATACATTCCTGGCTCAGTCAACCCTGGGAATTCAATGGACTTTTTTTTAACATCTTGTATGTTTAACGTCACAGTCAGTATGCCATCAGATATAGCTGAGGACTGGAGCACAGTGTACCACAATTAAACCCTCCGTCTCGCCAACCCCCAATCAACTACCAGCGATCTGCTGACATTTCCCTCCCTGTGGGATTAATCCCAGAGGTACCGTCACAAGCAGCCAGCCTGGCAGCACTCGGGACAGGGCACACCCGCTGGCCTCATTGGATGGGAACACGGACAACATCTCCATTAAAAATACAGGCTGCAGGGAAAGTGTTGTAGGTTGTTAACAGTTGCCGTGATAACCGTTGTGGGCATTGATTGGTCCAAGGCGCATGTATTGAAGTAGTTTGGTCAAAGACTGAGAAGAATTCATAAGGTATTCTGAACATGTTCGTCACCATAACCTCCAATGTCCCCAGACAAGCTTTGTTTGCTTATACAATGGCAAACAACCTGACAGATAACGGCTCCTCTTACAAACTTCAACAGAGCATATAGTTTATGTCCCAACTACCATAAGTGCCGGTCTCCACAACTGCCATCGCTAGCCTAATTTAACTGAATATGGCATGCTATAGTAAATGAACTTAACGTTAGACATTGCATTTGCTTAGTAGCAGCAGTAGCATGTTAGCATTTTTTTTTTTTAAATGCATTTTCAATACTACACCTAATCAAAAACCCCCCCGTAGAGGTAACCTCCCTGTGTGCGTGTTCTAGATCAACAAGGGGGACTACGAGGTGAGGTGTAAGCCTTTGGGAGCAGTGAGGTGCAGCAGAAGGCCCGACAGATGATCGAGGAGTTAGGGACCAGAGACAACAGCCCCAGGGGATTCCGCAGAGGTAAAACACACGTAAACCACAGTGAACCACTTAGTCTTCTCTAAAATTAAAACACGATCAAGCAACACAAAAATAAAGAGCAATATGCGTGTAAAATCAATGTAAACATTGCATAGGCCTATGCTACAATTTCTTACAAAGAGAAAAAAAATGGCACGTGTGACTTTCATAAAGGGGGCCATCAGTAGCATTGTACTTCTCATGTCCCATTCTGGGGTAATGTGATGGGCTATCACTAAGTAGCTCTCTGTAGCACTGAAAGTCCATCCATCTGAAGTAAGAGCAACACACAGTGCATTGGCCAATTCATTGACTTCAGATTTAGCTTGATTATATAGAGCAGGTGGTGAAATGGGTGCAAGAGGGCGAAATTTGTAATGTTGCTCGGGCACTTTCGAGGTGCCGAAACACCCCATTCTCAACCACCAAGAACGGGCGCATATCCGCGGCTATAAACATACCCATCGCTCTGGTCATTTTTTGGGGCCTTGGCTTGGCGGTTTCAAACTTCTTCCATTTAAGAATGATGGAGGCCACTGTTTTTAGGGACCTTCAGTGCTGCAGAAATGTTTTCGTAGCCTTCTGCAAATCTAACTCGACACAATCCTGTCTTGGAACTACGGATAATTCCTTTGACCTCATGGCTTGGTTTTGCTCTGACATTCACTGTCAACTGTGGGACTGTGGGACCTATAGACAGGTATGTGCCTTTCCAAATCATATCCAATCAATTGAATTTAGCACAAGTGGACTCCAAATTTTAGATATATCAAGGATGATCAATGGCAACAGGATACACCTGAACTCAATTGAGTCTCCTAGCACATGGTCTGAATACTTGTGTAAATAAAGTTATTAAAAAAAAGCAAAAAAATCGAAACCTGTTGTCACTTGGTCATTATGGGGTTGTGTAGATCGGATTTTAAATTATTTATTTTTTTAAATGCAACTTTATTTTTTAAATCAGCATTTTTACAATCAGGCTGTAATGTAAAAATGTGGAAATAACCAAGGGATCTGAATATTTCCTGAAAGCACAAATCCTAATTTAAAGCCATAGTCATTATGTTTCTAAGTTAGTCAGTCGGTTGAATCATGGCTGTGTAATGGTGTTGCCAGCAAAGTAGATTAACTTTTGCTCAAGGGAAAATACACAATGTGATTAGCCTATACATCTCTTATACAGTTTGATTGATCAACTTAATTAAAGATTAATGATCCACATAGCCATTCTTCTTGCCTACTCACTGCATAAAGTGGAAAAGTAATTAACTGCATAGTCCTCCCCTGGAGCACAGTGTGTGCAGTTCTACAGAACATGGTTTTGCTAGATTGAGTCAAGAAAGCTAGACTTCACTCTAGTTATTCTCTCTACTGCTCATGGGGCTATCACAATGGTAGAGTAAGGCGAGTAACCCATACACTACTAGGTAGTACAGTGGGATCCTCACATGAAAAGGTCAGACATAAACCCAATGAATTCAGCCTCGTCATTCCATCCCTTTTTTTGCTACGGGACATTTAGATTAGTTCCTTTACTCTAGCAGGACTATTCGTCATCAATGTGTGCAACGCTGGAGTACTCTGTCTCAACGGGATGAATCAGGTCTCATGAGCTTTGACGCTTTATAAAAGTCACAAACCAAGGTTTTTTAGCCTCAGCTGTTCAAACATGCTTGTGTCACTTAAAACCAAGTCAGAAAAAAAACGCTGGAAACCAACAGATGTGTGATTCCAGTCACTCTAGTCAAGATGCAAGAGAAGTTTTACTGTAGCTCCCAGGTGTCAAGAAATCCCTAGATGCCGAGGGGAATGGAGTTGGATAGTAAAACTTTGGTTATGAGAAAGGAGTAGCCTGTATTGAGTTGTCATTGTAAAACACCAGATCTAACTAGATAACTCCCCATTCAGGCTAAAGATAGCGCAAACTTCCCACTGGAATCCCCAGGTCAGGAGCAGAGAGAAAAGAGGTCCTATTTTCCCTTCCTGCCTTCGTTTCTCACTAATGCAGAAACCCTCGTCCCACTTTCTCCTCCTTAGTTTTATTTTAGTCTCCATTCATTACCCTGACTGGCCTGAAACACCATGCCCCCCCCTTTCCACCCACATGCCAAGTTTTCCCTCCTCAGTCTTGGGTCCTTTTAGGGGTAAAAAAAAAAAAAGTCTCACTGACACTACCTGTATCGTTGTACGGGTATGTCTCTCTGCTTGTCGTTTCCCCTAGACTTCTGGCAAAGCCCAAGGCGGTCAAGTGGCCAGTCATGGACCGGATGGATTATTGATTTGGCTGTGTGCACCTTGGAAGCAGGAGCAGGCTTGGAGGCACACAACCTAATTACCTTGCTTTCTTTTTCAATCCGAGTGGGAGCAGAGGCAAGAGCGGATCGCTGCTTGATAGGCACAGGGACTCCTAGCACCCGCCGTGCGCATGGCAACAAGATTTAGAGGTGATAAGACAACTAGAAAGAGTGTCCTGTTGAGCAAATGTCCACCCACAGCTGGAAGGAATCCCATTAAAGCAGGTCCATACAGTCTGTCTGTTTAGCTAGTTAAATATTTTTGGTCAGTGGTGTCATTGACTACTCGAGTTTAGTACAGAAGTCTTTCTTGACAAATGGCTTTTGCAACCTGCCAAACTGTAGACTATATTCCTCAACCAAGAGAATGAAATCTGTCTCTAGCCATAGAACCCTGTGGTGAGTCATTCAATTCAGAATATACCCTGGATACTGTGGCTTGGACAAACCTCTAATTGAGTGCCAAGTATTTTTCTTTATGTGCAGGATGTAAATGAGATTACCCACACTTCAAAAAGACTCATTGTAATTCACACCAAGCCCCTTCTCGGCTCTCATTTGTGAACAATCGGCTGCACAGTTCACACTGCCACTGAACACACCTCTGCCGCTCAGTACAGTGTGTGGCTCGTGAAATGCTTTCCAACATTCTGTCCCTCAGTTAAACTGTGTGGTCTAGAACATTCACCTTAAGCTAGCTAGGTGGGACAATCACATCAGTCGTAAGATCTTTATTGAGGAAAGATATGTTTCTCTGACTTTGCTGATAAGTATCTCTTTTTCAGGACCCTGTCTTTCAAAGAAAATTTGTAAAAATCCAAATAACTTCACAGATCTTCATTGTAAAGGGTTTAAACACTGTTTCCCATGCTTGTTCAATGAACCATGAACAATTTATGAACATGCACCTGTGGGATGAACGTTAAGACACTAACAGCTTACAGACGGTGGCAATTAAGGTCAAAGTTATGAAAACTTAGGACACTAAAAATACCTTTCTACTGACTCTGAAAAACACCAAAATAAAGATGCCCAGGGTCCCTGCTCACCTGCCTTAGGCATGCTGCAAGGAGGCATGAGAACTGCAGATATGGCCAGGGCAATAAATTGCAATGTCCGTACTGTGAGACGCCTAAGACGGCGCTACAGGGAGACCAGACGGACAGCTGATCATCCTTGCAGTGGCAGACAACGTGGATCAACACCTGCACAGGATCGGTACATCCAAACATCACACCTGCAGGACAGGTACAGGATGGCAACAACAACTGCCCAAGTTACACCAGGAACGCACAGTCCCTCCATCAGTGCTCAGACTGTCCGCAATAGGCTGCGAGAGGCTGGACTGGGGGCTTGTAGGCCTGTTGTAGTCCTCACCAGACATCACCGGCAACAACGTCTCCTATGGGCACAAACCCACCGTCGCTGGACCACACAGGACTGGCTAAAAGTGCTCTTCACTGACGAGTCGCTGTTTTGTCTCACCAGGGGTGATGGTGGGATTCGCGTTTATCGTCGAAGGAATGAGCGTTACACCGAGGCATGTACTCTGAAGCAGGATCGATTTGGAGGTGGAGGGGCGGTGTGTCACAGCATCATCGGACTGAGCTTTTTGTCATTGCAGGTAATCTCAACGTTGTGGGTTACAGGGAAAACCTCCTCCTCCCTCATGTGGTACCCTACCCGCAGGCTCATCCTGACATGACACTCCAGCATGACAATGCCACCAGCCATACTGCTCGTTCTGTGCGTGATTTTCTGCAAGACAGGAATGTCAGTGTTCTGCCATGGCCAGCGAAGAACCCGGATCTCAATCCCATTGAGCACGTCTGGCACCTGTTGGATCGGAGGGTGAGGGCTAGGGCCAATCCCCCAGAAATGTCTGAACTTGCAGGTGCCTTGATGGAAGAGTAGGGTAATATCTCACAGCAGGAACTGGCAAATCTGGTGCAGTTCAGATGCACTGCAGTGCTTAATGCAGCTGGTGGCCACACCAGATACTTACTGTTACTTTTGATTTTGACTCCCCCTCCCCCCATGTCTGTAGAATTGTTCAGTTTATGTCTCAGTTGTTGAATCTTGTTATGTTCATACAAATATTTACACATGTTAAGTTCGCTGAAAATAAGCGCAGTTGATAGTGAGAGGACGTTTCTTTTTTTTGCTGAGTTTGATTATATATAATCCACAGATCAAAGTAACGTGCTGTATTCACACACACACTACATGACCAAAAGTATGTGGACACCTGCTCGTCGAACATCTCATTCAAAAATCATGGGCATTAATATGGAATTAGACTCCAATCAAGTTGTAGAAACATCTCAAGGAGGATCAATGGAAACAGGATACACCTGAGCTCAATTTCTAGTCTCATACAGTAGCAACAGGTCTGAATACATATGTAAATAAGGGGTCTTTATTTTAATACATTTGCTAAAATGTCTAAATCTATTTTTCGCTTTGTCATCATGGGGTATTGTGTGTAGATAGATGCTTACAGTGCATTCAGAAATGATTCAGACCCCTTCCCCACATTTTGATACTTAGCCTTTTTTCTAAAAAAAAAAAAAATCCTCAGCAATCTACACAAAATACCCCATTATGACAAAGTAAAAACAGTTTAGAATTTTTGCAAATGTATTAAAAGTAAAAACAGTTTTCAAACCCTTAGCTATGAGAAATTGAGCACAGGTGCATCCTGTTTCCATTGATCCTCCTTGAGATGTTTCTACAACTTGATTGGAGTCCACCTGTGGTAAATTAAATTGATTGGACATGATTTGAAAGGCACACAGTTGACAGTGGATGTCAGGGCAAAAACCATGCCATGAGGTCGAAGGAATTGTCCTTAGAGCGCCGAGACAGGATTGTGTCGATGTCTGCAGCATTGAAGGTCCCCAAGAACACAGTGGCCTCTATCATTCTTAAATGGAAGAAGTTTGGATCAACCAAGACTCTTCCTAGAGTTAGCCGCCTGGCCAAACTGAGCAATTGGGGGAGAAGGGCCTTAGTCAAGGAGGTGACCAAGAACCCGATGGTCACTCTGACAAAGTTCCAGAATTCGTCTGTGGAGATGGGAGAACCTTCCAGAAGGACAACCATCTCTGTAGCACTCCACCAATCAGGCCTTTATGGTAGAGTGACCAGATGGAAGCCACCACAGCCCGCTTGTAGTTTGCCAAAAGGCACCTAAAGGACTCTCAAACCATGAGAAACAAGATTCTCTGGTCCAATGAAACCCAGGTTTATCGATTTGGCAGGACTGGGAGACTAGTCAGGATCAAGGGAAAGATGAACGAAAAGTAGAGAGATCATTGATTAAAACCTGCTCCAGAGCGCTCAGGACCTCAAACTGGGGTGAAGGTTCACCTTCCAACAACCCTAAGCACACAGCCAAGACAATGCAGGAGTGGCTTCGGGACAAGTCTTTGAATATTCCTTGAGTGTCCCAGCCAGAGCCCGGACTTTAACTCGATCGAACATCTCTGGAGACCTGAAAATAGCTGTGCAGCAACTCTACCCATCCAACATGACAGATCTAGTGAGGATCTGCAGAGAGGAAGGGGAGAAACTCCACAAATACATGTGCCAAGCTTGTAGCATCATACCCAAGAAGACTCGATGCTGTAATCGCTGCCAACGGTGCTTCAACAAAGTACTGAATAAAGGGTCTGATTACTTATGTAAAATGTACATTTATTATTTTTAACAATGTTGCCTTGTCATTATGGGGTAGTGTGTAGATTGATGATAAAAAAAAATACATTTTTGAATAAGGCTGTAACGTAACAAAATGTGGAAAGTCAAGGGGTCTGAATACTTTCCGAAGGCAATGTTAAGGCCTAGCTATATGCCCAGTGTATATGTTCATTCTCCTGTACCATAAAGGACTGAGAAGAATAGCCTCTGGTGCCACTAAGCTTGGTTCTATTTTATATTTTATATTCATGGCATTTTCTCTCCCTGTGGTTCGGCGGACTGGTTTGGGCAGGCAGGCGTTTAACTGGCAGGAGGATGTCCACAGGGATCCCTCCAAACCCTCTACCTGGGATCCAATCCCTGCCATCAGGGGAACCAGCTCAGTGACAAATCACAGGCAACTAATGGTTGTTACTAACTGGAGTGACCTTGAAACTCATTAAACCAGCCAGAGGAAAAACAGCTTTGCTACAATTTGTACATACATTTCAGCTTCTTCCACATACACACAATCAATTCCCTCAATTTATAGTGAGTGAGGCAATCGGTTATCTGTAGATATGGCCTGATCCTATCATAAGCTAGGCCTACTATTAATTATATTCCTCTTAGGGTGGGACAGTCTATCAAACCAAAAAAATAACCAAGTTCACCATATTAAAAGAAAAAGGTTGTAAAAAAGATCTTGCTTACCTGCCAGACACCCACAATGGCATTTGCTATCAGAATCAGCAAAATTACAAAAGGCTCCACGAAGGCTGTGATAGTCTCCTCTCCCTCCTCAAACCAGGCCAGCACCTGAAACAGGCAGACAAGTCAGACAGCAATACAATAAAAAAATACATTCATTCTATGCCCTGCAGTTGCAGATATCAATGTCTCAGTTATACCAGCTTTAGGGTGTGGCGGAGATGAGGCGAGCCAGAGGCAAGGGTCAAGATAACAGAGCCTGGAGCACTATTGCAAAACCAGAGCAAAGGCAATCACTTGGTAACAGTAAGTCATTCAATTTGGGTGAAAAGTAGCAGTTGGAGAGTGACAATGCTCGTCAGGGCTGAAAGTGTGATTGTCAGCACAAGCCCAACAAACACCTAATTGTTATGTCAGCTGCAGGACTTTCAGCTACATCAATCAAATCTAATCATGAACATGCCATTTCTAATACCTGTAGTTCACATTCAAAGCACCACACAACTCTACCCTGTTCAGGCATCCAGTCTCTAGCAATGCATTTTGTCCTCTCAACAGTGAGTGACTGCTCTTTAAAGTGGTGTTCATTTCCATTAAGTCCTTCTCAGCCACTGAAATAGGATGCATGGGTTTAAACCAGTGGTTTGAATAACCACATTACAAAACAGAAAATAAGCAATTTCATCTGCTGAGGCCCAACCACTTTACCTCATAGAAATGACTTGGAGATAGAGGGAACAACGGTAGAAATTACTGAAAATGTTCCTAGAAATCTCAAACTAGGCTACACTAGGGCTGGAGCGGTAGCTTCCCACACAACAGTGCTCATAAAGGCCAAGCTTGAACTTGTATGCTATGGAATGACCACTTCTTTGAATGAAGAGGTTTAAAAAAAACAGCATCATTAACTCAGAGCTAGAGGTCGATCGATTAATCAGAATGGCCGATTAATTTGGGTATTTTTGGACACAGATTTGGCCGTTAATTTTTTTATATACACCTTTATTTAACTAGGCAAGTCAGTTAAGAACGCATTCTTATTTTCAATGACGGCCTAGGAACGGTGGGTTAACTGCCTTGTTCAGGGGCAGAACGACAGATTTGACCTTGTCAGCTCGGGGATTCAATCTTGCAACATAACAGTTAACTAGTCCAACGCTCTAACCACCTGCCTCATTGCACTCCACGAGGAGCCTGCCTGTTAAGCGAATACAGTAAGCCAAGGTAATTTGCTAGCCAGCCTTAAACTTATCTTATAAAAAACAAATCAATCATAATCACTAGTTAACTACACATGGTTGATGATATTACTAGTTTATCTAGCGTGTCCTGCGTTGCATATAATCGATGGGGTGTGTATCGTTGCTCCAATGTGTACCTAACCATGAACATCAATGCCTTTCTTAAAATCAATACACAGAAGTATATATTTTTAAACCTGCATATTTAGCAAAAAGAAATCCAGGTTAGCAGGCAATATTAACCAGGTGAAATTGTGTCACTTCTCTTGCATTCATTGCACGCAGAGTCGGTGTATATGCAACAGTTTGGGCCGCCTAATTTGCCAGAATTTTACGTAATTATGACATAACAGTGAAGGTTGTGCAATGTAACAGCAATATTTAGACTTATGGATGCCACCCGTTAGATAAAATACAGAACGGTTCCGTATTTCACTGAAAGAATAAACGTCTTGTTTTCAAGATGATAGTTTCCGGATTCTACCATATTAAATGACCTAAGGCTCGTATTTGTGTGTTATTACGTTATATTATGTTATAATTAAGTCTATGAAGGAGTCTATGGAGTCTATGACTTGATAGATTTGATAGAGCAGTCTGACTGAGCGATGGTAGGCACCAGCAGGCTCCTAAGCATTCATTCAAACGGCACTTTCGTGCATTTGCCAGCAGCTGTTTATGACTTCAAGCCTATCAACCCCGAGATGAGGCTTTTGTAACCGATGTGAAATGGCTAGTTAGTTAGCGAGGTGCGAGCTAATGGCGTTTCAAACTTCACTCGCTTGGAGTGGTTGTTCCCCTTGCTCTGCATGGGTAACGCTGCTTCAAGGATGGCTGGATGGCATCATTAGCTAGATTACTCGTTGGTTATTACTGCATTGTCGGAACTAGAAGCACAAGCAAGCATTTCGCTACACTCGCATTAACATCTGCTAACCATGTGTATGTGACAAATAAAATTTGATTTGGCTGTTGTCGATGTGTTCCTGGTTCCTGGTTCGAGCCCAGGTAGGGACGAGGAGAGGGATGGAAGCTATACTGTTACACTGGCAATAGTAAAGTGCCTATAAGAACATCCAATAGTTAAAGGTATATGAAATACAAAATCGTATAGCGAGAAACAGTCCTATAATAACTACAACCTAAAACTTCTTACCTGGGAATATTGAAGACTCATGTTAAAAGGAACCACCAGCTTTCATATGTTCTCATGTTCTGAGCAAGGAACTTAAACGTAAGCTTTCTTACATGGCACATATTGCACTTTTACTTTCTTCAACACTTTGTTTCTGCATTATTTAAACCAAATTGAACATTTCATTATTTATTTGAGGCTAAGTTGATTTTATTGACGTATTAAGTTGTAATAAGTGTTCATTCAATATTGTTGTAATTGTCATTATTACAAATAAATAAAAATTGGCCGATTAATTGGTATCTGCTTTTTTGGGTCCTCCAATAATCGGTGTTGAAAAATCATAATCGGTCGACCTCTACTCAGAGCCCACCTAATTATCCTTGTCAAGCTCTCTGGCGTTAACAGTCAATAATATGACTCATTTGCGCAATGAATAGAGGATTGAAAGCCTCTCACTATCATGTATTAGTAAATGTGTTCAGCGTAATGACAGAATCAGTCCCATATCATCAAATCTTATCCAGTGAATGGGTCTATTGTTGCTCAAAGACTATTTCAGAACAACAGGTTAAGAAGTAAGTTGTCTCCTCCATCAGAATCTAGGCCAGAACTAGAAATGTCATATACTAGGATTCTCCTCTTCACCCAGTTAGAGGTACAGCCTATCGCAACAAATGCCAATGAAAAATATGAACATCTTGACAGCTCAAGCACGTTTAGGACTCTCGTGTGTGTGAGAGAGAGAGACCCGGCCACTGCTGGATGTGATTTACAGGCCAGATTCCTGAACATCACTGTGTGTGACTGTCCCCGCTGCTGGTGATATCTACGGTGATGTGGCGTTGAATACGAGCCAACAGGAAGGGAAATGGGGTCACAGAGAGGTGAACTTGGCACTCACCAGGATCACCACTAGTGAGGCCACTTGTGACATAAACCAAACATTGTTTATGTCTAGATCAACTGCTTCCCCTGAAGGACTTCAATAGAAGGGATATGATGGGGCCTAAAAGGAGTAAATTAGGCATAATTGGGCAACAGCAGGAAAAGGAGGCTCCAAACAGGTGCAAGAAAATGGCTGACGACCAGTGACTCACTAACAACTAGAAACTCAATCTCCATCAATGATGTTCTCAACATAGCAGACTAGGATGTAATGACATTACAAGTAGGTGCAGCAACCAATTATCCCTAAATTATTGGATGAATGCCAGTTTAACATCACATTTTCACCGGGATAGACAGTCAGATACCATACAAAACCGACACGAGGCTGGAGCTGTGGGTACAAGACCTAATGGAGGCACAGGATTTTGCAATTTCTTAAGAAAACACTCTTCAGTGCCATCTGCCCTAGAGGGGATTTGTGTGTTCCCCAACAATTATGCTCATACACTTATTCTGGACATATGAAGCATACCATCATCCTCATTTCAATAAAGTAATTATATACTTACAAAGGATATGCAGGCCGCAAGAAGAAGAATCCTCACAAGTAGATCTCCAAACTGTTCAGCTACCAGCTCCCATAAAGACTTTCCTAAGAAAAGAAGAGGGTTTGATTGCATCCAAATAATTGGATACCTATAAAAAGTTAAAATAAAAAAAAATAGAACGATTTACTTACCCTCCTCAGCAGGCAATTCTGCGATTCATCCAAAGGATACCACACCGGAAATAGAGGACAACAGTGAGAGAGGAAGGTTACAACCGAAAATAAGTTATCCGATTACGAATAAGAGTTTCAAAGGGGAAAATACATCTAAATTGACGTGGACTGGAAGACAAACATAAGACATACTGAACATCGTTTAGAACAGGCTGACCCCTTTAAATGTACAGCATTTTGCTTTAGCTCGTTCACTGAAATTGTTTCAACACACGAGACTGTACATGTTCGTGACGTCAGCAATTCGTTCAAACAAGCCGGTTGCTGAAGAATGCCAGCGGCGTAGCGACAGTTTAGCAGGCCGTACACCGTGTGGCCAGGGAAGGGATATCACATTTCAGCAACATGTTACTCACCGTTAGGTCCCCATTTTTCCCGCTGCCTCTTCACCTGGTCTAAACCTAGACCTGTGCTTTCGTTCACGTTGAAATGGCTGTAAACTTCCTCCACTGTCTTTGTGTGAGCGTTCTCCATGGTGAGTATCTGTGCGAGGTCACACACTAGCTCGCTAACGTTAGCTGAAACCTCGACAACCCCACTGATTACGCACTTATTTTGTGTCTTCCCCAAACTCACGCTGCCAAAAATTCATACGAATATCTTGAAATATATTTGATTTCCCAAACACTAAATAACCTGACGCGCAATGAAAATGGTGGCTGTTAGTCCTCACACTTGTTAGGAGACCGATGCCTTTCCCCGTCAAATTCGCCGGTTGGCTACAATGTTCCAGACAACCATGAAATACGGATAATTCATACCACTATCAAAACTATTTCATTTTTTGAAGGGGCAATAACTAAAAAATGCGTCTCTGTAGTTGGATAATGCAGGTGGTTACGCGGTAGGTCTGACAAGTACAGCCTTCGTGGATGTCCGCTGTCTATTTGTTATTGTGCTGCCGCGGATTCACTGCTTTCCCCATCAGCACCAATCGCATTTGTTCACTACCCTTTCGCATGCTCTGAATGCTGCGCTCGGTGTCCGCATGTGGAATGCGCTTATTGGTTGGAGAGACTCCGGAAATCCATTTTTCTTCCCGATCTTTCGGTCCTCAACAGTTACCACAGCCCATTTCAAAAATATATCTGAAAAAAATCGTATTTGAACCCTAACCACCCTGCTAACATTATGCCTAACCTTAAATCAAGACAAGTTTTGTGATAGCCAATTGCGACTTTGTGGTTGTAGTAACTTCTGACAAACTGATCTTCTTCGGTGGGGTTTATCAGCGGTTGGCATCCAATGTTATTGTGTCTTACCACCACCTACTGTACTGGAGTGGGGGCCAGAGACCAAGAGAAAGTAAATCCTACCTGCCAGACCCGTTGCTCTTAGAAAAATATTACATATTTGAGACTATATCTAATGACGTTCTACTCAATATACTCTAAACTACTTTTCTGTATCCCCTTCTCCCTCATACTGGATCTCAGCCTCTCTCTTTCCCTCTGATACTTGAAATAAATGCATGCCCTTAGTATCTCTACTTCACTGCTCCTGCCAATATCCAGCCGTACCTGAGAGTAAACATCATTGATCATGATTGAGAACAGAGGACTAATCACGCTACCCTGCGGTGTACCGTTATCCACCAGGTAGCTGTCTGATAGAGACGTCCCCACCCTCACCTGGATAGACCTTCCAAACAGGAAATAATTTATCCATTTGTACGTTCTTCCTCCTGCCTCCATAATATCAAGCTTTATTAACAACCCCTCATCTCCACATCAAAAACGACAGCTACAACAGTCTCCTTGTTCACTGAGCCTTCCTGACCTCTGCTTCTAAGCAGAGCACTGGGTCCATAGTTCCCCTCCCCTTCCTGAACCCACTCTGATGTGACAATACTAGCTCCCTGCTCTCCAGGAAGTAAGTTAACCTCTCCATAATCATACGTTCCATAATCTTACATACATGTGATGTTAAAGCTATTGGCCGATAGCTTGTTGGCCTCGTTGGGTCCTTCCCTGGCTTCCGGATTGGTACCACTACTGCCTCCTCCCAGCTGCCTGGTAGTTTCCCCTCCTCCCACACTCTGTTGTACAACACTAATACCTTATCACTAAGATGGGCCAACATAACATAGCACACCTCATCTTTCCCAGGTGAAGTTAACCCAGCCTTACCTGTTGCCCTTTTCATCTCTGCCATGGTAAATGGTGCATTCAATGCATCATTTACAACCCCTGTCCTATCCAACACTCCAGGATGCTCCTCTCTCGTTCTCTCATTCCCCCTCCTGACAAATTTGCAGAGTTATGCACTTGGACAAACGCTTTGTCCATCATCTCTGCCTTCATCTGTTACTTCCACATCCTTTCCTTCTCGTCAACACTGGATAATCCCACTCCCTTCAGAAGCCACTCATCCACTTAATCATCCCTCCCGCTTTTCAAACAGGTGTCGCTCTTCCAATGGTGTCACAGAACCGACGCCAACATGACCTCAATGCCTGACGGATAGTTCTCCTCACCAGGGCCTGCTGATACTGAATCAGATGTTGGAAGTTTTCAGTATTCTAAATGCCCTGTTCCTATTCCTCACCATTGCCCCTCACTCATCCATGGGACTGCGTTCCTCCTCCTCCCTGAACTCTAAGGTATAGCCTCAGTAGCTGCCCCCACTAAAGCTATTCATACTATCCACATTCCCTTTATATCCACCCGAGCCATCACCTGCTCACTCAGCTCCTGAAACTGATCCCACTTTGCCCTTCCAAACCTAGATACCAGAGTGAGGTCCAAGGCAGTCTCTTTCCCTGTGGCTACATCAATCCTGGTCCCTCAGCCTTCATTCAGGCACACCAGATCTTCTGTAAGATTTCCCATCACTTGCACCCCCCGAGCATGTTCTGGGCATTAACCTCTATCCTAGCACTCCACCATCTCCAGCACTTCCAGGTCCAATATCTGACAAGGATTATAGTAGTTCACTACCACTAGCACCCCTCCTCTCAACCACACATTCATCCTGTTCAATACCTTTGCCTAGCATCCTATAAGTACGTCCTTGCTTTATGAAGGTGGCCTACATCTCTGTCCCAACGAACCACTACATGTATGATAAAGCCACATCACATCAGGCTTATCTGGCATATCCACAATGAACTGCATGAACTCCTGCTCATTAGCCAACAGGGTTTGAGCATTCCATTGTAGTACTACCACTATAACTAAGATCTCAAACCTCCCACAGGTGCCTTATTGCGATTAGAAACTCGTTACCAATGTAATTAGAGCAGTTAAAAGAAAGGTGTTGTTGTACCCGTGGTATACAGTCTGATATACAACGGCTGTCAGCCAATAAACAATCAGGGCTCAAACCACCCAGTATATAATAACTCATATATCCTATGGTTACTTTATTTGGCAGTACCCGGTCCTTGAAGTGTAACAGAATAGAGAGCCTATCTACCCTAACTCCATCCCTTGTTGCTTGCCATCTTTGAACATTTACTAGAACGCCTCGTCTCAAGTTGTCACTTGCTAACACTCACAGGCACTCACTCCTGTTATCACCCCTTTAATCCACTGCTTCCCTGCTTGATCACCTCTGCTGCTCGACACTAACCTATGTGCTTCACTCAGAGCTTTTTCCCTCTGTGCCATGTCCTTACAGAACACCAACAAGCTCCCATCTCTTAACACTTTAGCCTTGACAACTTCCCCAATCAACAATTTATAACAGCCGTCAACCTAACCCCCCAACTTTCCATTCCTCCCTAAACTTCAGAATCACTTTATACTCCCCTCGCGACTTATCTTGCCCTTCCTCGGCACTCTACCTCCGAACTGCCGTTGGTGTTAGCAACTATGTTGCTCTCCTCAAACTTCCTTTTCTTCTTCATATCTGCCTCCATTGACCTCTCGCTACCCTTCAAACCACCACTCCCTTTCTCTCCAGTTTTTTATCTTTCTTACTCCCCCTTTATTTGTACCACTATGCTCCATACTTGCTTCACTTTCTTCTCCATCACTATCTCCTACCATCTCTGACCCAGTCACAGCACAGCCGTACCGAGTAAAGTTTGACGCTTTGTTTATCAACGATTGATACCGGAGCTCGGATCAACCCACGTTACTAACGTCTCTACTGTTCCCAGCTCACTTTCCTCAAAGAACTATGCCGCGTTCACGTGCTAGTCGGAACTAGGAAATGTGAGATTTGTGCTAACTGGTTGGTTATTTAGTCGGACATTTTCGAGTCTCCTAGTTCCGACTAGCACATTAATGCAGCGTTACATATATTTTCTTTAATATTACAGCCCATTCATATAATTTATCTGGTAATATTTAGAGCATTTTTATTATAATATTTATATAAAACCAGCTAGTGTGAAAAACCTGATAGATTAACTGTAAAATAATCTTGGCATATCACTTGAGGGTCAAAACATACAAACATTAGCTAGGATTCCATCAATTGGCCACATTTTCATGCAAATTTCAAAATTCGCATAAAAACAATAACGCCTTTAACCGCCAGAGATGTGTTTCCATAAAATTGGTATGTTGCAGATATAGCCCCACAGTGGAGGCATCATAATACCCTCCCAAAACCTAGCAGTCAAAAAGGGAAATGGTTCTAATAGTTTTTTCGCCATTCATTTTCTCATTGGGGATTTCTGAAACACTTAAAATAAGCACTGTGTTTCGTGTAGGCTTACCCGGGCGTGACGTTTTGATAACCATGTAAATCTCTCTAGGACAAGGCGACTTCTATCAATATATTCGGCTCTATTTACTCTCAGGTTAGATGACGCTAATTAGTATCAAAGTAGACATCATGCAAGATTGCAAGTCCCTGCATGGTCCTGCACGTCATTTAGAGAGAGATTTACACGGTTATCAAAAAGTCCCCCGTCCCCCTTAATCATATTACAATCAACTTTTACCAGTTGAATGTAGATACAAATATATTTTTTCCCCGAAATATTGTATTCAAATTAGCAAATGAGTTAATAACTAATGAAATATGTGCATATTTGCATTTCCTGTAAAAACATTTTTTGGGACACTTATGCCTTAATCACAAATCAGCCTAATACTTTGGTTTAATTTTGTTAAAGGCCAATTATGCCACTTTTTAACCTTATGTTCATTATCTCCAGCACCAGACCAGTGTTTAAATATCTGAAAATGGTGAGTTTATATGATCTGTGGTTAAAAAGAAAGGTCATAAAAAAAAAGGTTGTCTGTAAATCAAATAAAATAAAATTGTATTTGTCACATACACATGGTTAGCAGATGTTAATGCGAGTGTAGCGAAATGCTTGTGCTTCTAATTCCGACAATGCAGTAATAACCAACAAGTAATCTAGCTAACAATTCCAAAACTACTACCTTATAGACACAAGTGTAAGGGGATAAAGAATATGTACATAAAGATATATGAATGAGTGATGGTACAGAGTGGCATAGGCAAGATACAGTAGATGGTATTGAGTGCAGTATATACATATGAGATGAGTATGTAAACAAGTGGCATAGTTAAAGTGGCTAGTGATACATCTATTACATAAAGATGATATAGAGTACAGTATATACATATGAGATGAATAATGTAGGGTATGTAAACATTATATTAGGTAGCATTGTTTAAAGTGGCTAGTGATATATTTTACATCATTTCCCATCAAATCCCATTATTAAAGTGGCTGGAGTTGAGTCAATGTGTTAGCAGCAGCCACTCAATGTTAGTGGTGGCTGTTTAACAGTCTGATGGCCTTGAGATAGAAGCTGTTTTTCAGTCTCTCGGTCCCAGCTTTGATGCACCTGTACTGACCTCGCCTTCTGGATGATAGCGGGGTGAACAGGCAGTGGCTCGGGTGGTTGTAGTCCTTGATGATCTTTATGGCCTTCCTGTGACATCGGGTGGTGTAGGTGTCCTGGAGGGCAGGTAGTTTGCCCTTTCTTCAGCCTCCTGAGGTTGAAGAGGCGCTGCTGCGCCTTCTTCATGATGCTGTCTGTGTGGGTGGACCAATTCAGTTTGTCTGTGATGTGTACGCCGAGGAACTTAAAACTTACTACCCTCTCCACTACTGTTCCATCGATGTGGATAGGGGGGTGTTCCCTCTGCTGTTTCCTGAAGTCCACAATCATCTCCTTAGTTTTGTTGACGTTGAGTGTGAGGTTATTTTCCTGACACCACACTCCGAGGGCCCTCACCTCCTCCCTGCAGGCCGTCTCGTCGTTGTTGGTAATCAAGCCTACCACTGTTGTGTCGTCCGCAAACTTGATGATTGAGTTGGAGGCGTGCATGGCCACGCAGTTGTGGGTGAACAGGGAGTCCAGGAGAGGGCTCAGAACACACCCTTGTGGGGCCCCAGTGTTGAGGATCAGCGGGGTGGAAATGTTGTTGCCTACCCTCACCACCTGGGGGCGGCCCGTCAGGAAGTCCAGTACCCAGTTGCACAGGGTGGGGTCGAGACCCAGGGTCTCGAGCTTGATGACGAGCTTGGAGGGCACTATGGTGTTAAATGCCGAGCTGTAGTCGATGAACAGCATTCTCACATAGGTATTCCTCTTGCCCAGATGGGTTAGGGCAGTGTGCAGTGTGGTTGAGATTGCATCGTCTGTGGACCTATTTGGGCGGTAAGCAAATTGGAGTGGGTCTAGGGTGTCAGGTAGGGTGGAGGTGATATGGTCCTTGACTAGTCTCTCAAAGCACTTCATGATGACGGAAGTGAGTGCTACGGGGCGGTAGTCGTTTAGCTCAGTTACCTTAGCTTTCTTGGGAACAGGAACAATGGTGGCCCTCTTGAAGCATGTGGGAACAACAGACTGGGATAGGGATTGATTGAATATGTCCGTAAACACACCAGCCAGCTGGTCTGCGCATGCTCTGAGGGCGCGGCTGGGGATGCCGTCTGGGCCTGCAGCCTTGCGAGGGTTGACACGTTTAAATGTTTTCCTCACGTCGTGTAACATCACAGGGTAGGATTAAATGTAAAAAAGGTGATTTTCAAAACCTGCAACGTCCCTCTGAACAGAGGGAGAGTATTTTCTTGCGCCCCACAATACCGCAAATCTCATTTTTTTTATTTTTTTTTATTTCACCTTTATTTAACCAGGTAGGCTAGTTGAGAACAAGTTCTCATTTGCAACTGCGACCTGGCCAAGATAAAGCGTAGCAATTCGACACATGCAACAACACAGAGTTACACATGGAATAAACAAAACATACAGTCAATAATACAGTAGAACAAAAGAAAACAAAAAGTCTATATACAGTGAGTGCAAATGAGGTAAGTTAAGGAAATAAATAGGCCATGGTGGCAAAGTAATTACAATATAGCAATTAAACACTGGAGTGGCGTGCAAAGGAGCAAAATAAATAAATAAATAGATACCAGTATGGGGATGAGGTAGGTAGATAGATGGGCTGTTTACAGATGGGCTATGTACAGGTGCAGTGATCTGTAAGCTACTCTGACAGCTGGTGCTTAAAGCTAGTGAGGGAGATGTTAGTCTCCAGCTTCAGGGATATTTGCAATTCGTTCCAGTCATGGGCAGCAGAGAACTGGAAGGAAAGACGACCAAAGGAGGAATTAGCTTTGGGGGTGACCAGTGAGATATACCTGCTGGAGCGCATGCTACGAGTGGGTGCTGCTATGGTGATCAGTGAGCTGAGATAAGGCGGGGCTTTACCTAGCAGAGACTTGTAGATAACCTGTAGCCAGGGGGTTTGGCGACGAGTATGAAGCGAGGGTCAACCAACGAGAGCGTACAGTAGTGTTACATAGTGTTACAAAATCACTGTTTTTAAAATGTTTTAACCTTTGGTAATGTCACCAGGTATAACTTTGTAATGTTATATAACTTTTTACAAAATGTGGAAAAATTTGCAGTTTTCACATGTAGACAGACACTGGTTTAGTACTGGAAATATAATTATGAGGTTGAAAAGTGGCGGAGTTGCTCTTTAAGACACACTTAAGAGCAGATTGTGGATAAATTATTTTTTATTATTATCTTTCTATTTGTAAAATACTAAAGACATGTACATAAAATGACTTTTTGCCACCTTTTTCTAAAGAAAATGGACAACAGAATAAAACATGGATAACATATCAACAAGTCTCGAGAATATATCTAAGGATAACCACACAAAATTTGATGAATGTATATGCTTCTGGATCTGAGTAAAATTAGTTGTCATGTGGGAAGAGTCTTATTTTCGGGAAATGGCTGGCAGTTGGCTGGCATCTATTTAGACCCAATCTCCATCTTTTCAATGTAACAGTTTGTTACATTGTCTGTGAAATTGTCTTTTAAATGATGTGTAATTCAATGTAGTGAGCTTTGAAATGATGGCTGTATGTCCATTTTAAAGTGGTTAAAAATCATAAAATGTTGCTGGCGGTAGTATGATAAACTAAAGAAAATATACATTTTCATCAAGATTTTGACATCTTTAGGTTTACTTTTTGAAAGTACTAATATTAATGGACCAAAATACCAACAAATCTCAAAATTGATAGGCAGATGCAAACATATCATTTCAGCCTGTGGTGCCTGGCCTTAACATACAACTGACAGCTAATATTAACACATCTGCTAAGGTCAGCAAAAATAAATAATACTAGAATTACATTCACTCATCCGGTTTGATAAAAGCCCAGTTAAAATCCATGTTGTCTATGTTTTTTCCCTCATTGATTGCAGTGGAGAGCAGACCTGGGTTGTGAGGTGTGATTCAGAGAGGTCCATTATCTATTGGTTTGCATTGGTGGACTGTGATCACCAACATGTCATAGGTGGACTGATGGGTTTCTGGAGGTCAATTGCGTATTCAGTGTTTTCATACAATCTTGATCCAGATAATTTAGTCTCATTTGTGGGAATCCCACTAAAAAACCTTTGACTCTGCTCATGTGAGTCATTGACCTGTCACTTCTCCCTCACTCACAGTAGTTGTTCTGTCAATGCAGGAAGAGGATATGAGAGGCTGCCTCCTCCACTCAAGACCACATCAGATGTTTCTATAGCTCCTCAGCATCCCCAGTGTGAGACACTATTTGCTGCCTGGCTCCAACATGTTCAATCAGGCCATCACTATTAAATGGCTTGCATGAAACCCCTACTCCACTGGAAGATGATAGTCAGTGAGTGGAGAACATGCTGTAACAGCTATCTTGCACAAAGTAACTCACATTTAACACAAAGTAAGAGATGGATAATATTTTTGGTTAGTATAGTGCATGTGTATTGGCAGTGTGTGTGCCTGTATGTGGTTATTTTGGTATTTTATTAGGATTCCCATTAGCTGTTGCAAAAGCAGCAGCTACTCTTCCTGGGGTCCACACAAAACATGAAACGTGACATAATACAAAACATTAATAGACAAGAACAGGTCAAGGACAGAACTACATAAAAAAATTGTAAAGGCACATGTAGCCTACATATCAATACATACACCCAAACTATCTAGGTCAAATAGGGGAGAGACGTTGTGCCGTGAGGTGTTGCTTTATCTGTTTGTTGAAACCAGATGTATTATTTATTTCAAAAATGTGAGATGGAACAGAGTTGAATGTAATAATTTCTCTATATAATACTGTATGCTTTCTTGAATTTGTTCTGGATTTGGGAAATGTGAAAAGACCCCTGGTGGCATGTCTGGTGGGGTAAGTGTGTGTGTCAGAACTGTGTGTAAGTTGACTATGTAAACAATTGGGGATATTCAACCAATTAATGTTTCTTATAAAAAGAAGTGATGCAGTCAGTCTCCCCTCAACTCTTAGCCAATAGAGACTGGCATGCATAGTATTGATATCAGCCCTCTAATTACAATGAAGAGCAATATGTGCTGCTCTGTTCTGGGCCAGCTGCAGCTCAATCTGGTCTTTCCTTGCAACACTCGACCACATGACTGGACAATAATCAAGATAAGACAAAACTAGAGCCAGCAGAACTTGCTTTGTGGAGTGTGGTGTCAAAAAAGCAGATAATCTCTTTATTATGGACAGACCTCTCCCAATGTTTACAACCATTGAATCTATATGTTTTGACCATGATAGTTTCAAATCCAAGGTAACGCCATGTAATTTAGTGTCCTCAACTTGTTCAACAGCCACACCATTCATTACCAGATTCAGCTGAGGTCTAGAACTTAGGGAATGATTTGTACCAAATACAATGCTCTTATTTTTAGAGATGTTCAGGACCTGTTTATTACTGGCCATTCCAAAATAGACTGCAACTCCTTGTTAAGGGTTTTAGTGACTTCATTAGCTGTGGTTCCTGATGCGGAAATGGTTGAATCATCAGCATTACATGGTCCCACATGCTTTGTGTTTAATGCCAGTGTCAGGTCATTGGTAAAAAATAGGAAAGAGTAGAGGGCCTAGAGAGCTGCCCTGCGGTATACCACACTTTACATGTTTGACATTAGAAAAGCTTCCATTAAAGAAAACCCTTTGAGTTCTGTTAGATAGATAGCTCTGAAACCACAATATGGCAGAGGTTGAAAAGCCACAACACATGTTTTTTCAACAGCAGGTTATGGTCAATAATATCAAAGGCCGCACTGAAATCTAACAGTACAGCTCCCACAATCTTCTTATTATCAATTTATTTCAACCAATTCTCAGTCATTTGTGCAGTGCAGTACATGTTGAGTGCCATTCTCTATAAGAATGCTGAAAGTTTGTTGTTAATTTGTTTAACATTTGGTCAAACACAATTTTTTTCCAACAGTATGCCAAGAGCTGGCAGCAAGGGTATAGGTTTGCTGTTAGAACCAGTAAAGGCCACACTTGGGTAGTGGAATTTCTTTGGCTTCTGTCCAGGCCTGAGGACAAAGACTTTCCTCTAGGCTCAGATTAAAGATATGACTGATAGGAGTGGCTATAGAGCCAGCTACCATCCTCAGTAGCTTTCCATCTAAGTTGTCAATGCCAGGAGGTTTGTCATTATTGATCGATAACAATAATTTTTCCACCTCTCCCACACTAACTTTACAAAATTCAAACTTGCAATACTTTTCTTTCATTATTTGTTTTTTTATGTATGAATGTGGTGGCTCACTGTTCGTTGTTGGCATTTTCTGCCTAAGTTTGCCCACTTTGCCAATAAAGTAATCATTAAAATAATTGGCAACATCAAATGGTTTTGTGATGAATAAGCCATCTGATTTGATGAAAGATGGAGTTGAATGTGTCCATAATTTAATTTAAAGTACTTCAACGTTTTTTCCATAATTGTTTATATCATTGATCTTGGCTTCATAATACAGTTTCTTCTTCTTTTTGTTGAGTTTATTCACATAATTTCTCAATTTGCAGACTTATTAGCCACTCCTTTTGCCCCATCTCTTTCAACCATACAATTTTTTAATTCCTCATCAATCCATGGAGCCTTAACAGTTCTAACAGTCAGTTTCTTAACAGGTGTATGTTTATCAATAATTATTAATCACATCAGACCAACAAATATTGTTAACATCACCCACATAAGAGTCACAGCAAAATATTTTGTTGAATCTCTTAAACAGTATTTTAGGCCCAGCTTTTGGAACTTTGGCATTCCTGGATATAGCCGATACAGCTTTAGGTGTCTAGAAGCCTCACTGTCATCACTATCTGTATGCAGAGGATTCCCCCCAGATACTGGTATTATTAGGTCTGTGAGAGATGAGCCCCATGCTCTGATAGATATGGATGTGGATTCAACACAGGTCACCCCATTACCCATTAGGCTATCTATGGCCATATCAGGGTCTATTAGCATGTGCTGTGGCAGCTAAAAATAATACATGAAATGTTGTTGCAGAGTTCTATAAAGTTCTACTTTATTATTTTTAGGCCTATGTGAGTGTATGATTCACATTTCCTGATATCATACCAACCAAGGGTGCAGGTTCCTGGACACAGGTTAAGCCTAGGGGCGGCAGGTAGCCTAGTGGTTAGAGCATTGGGCCTGTAACTGAAAGGTTCTTGGATCAAATCCCAGAGCTGACAAGGTAAAGATCGGTCATTCTGCCCCTGAACAAGGCAGTTAACCCACTGTTCCCCTGTAGGCTGTCATTGTAAATAAGAATTTGTTCTTAACCGACTTGCCTAGTTAAATAAGAAAAATTGTCCTGGAATAAAATGCACACTCAATGCAGAATTGAACATGCTTTTTGGTCCAGGATAAGGTGTAATCTATGTCCAGGAAACTGCCCCAAGAAGTCGAGTCTGTACAAAATCTTGTGAATGTGAATATCACCCCTGGGTTGTGAGTTATTCGGGGAGGTGGATTATAGTAGGAGATGGTTTCTGTCTTTTACAGCTGGCCTGTTGTCTGCCTGAGATTATGGTTATTTATAGAGACTGTGATTAGTGTGTCTTTTCATACATCAACCCCCAATGAGGAAAATAGATAGAGTTTCGTGTAGACCTCTGATGGAAACAATAAAACAAGGGTCTGCAACATTTCTGCCACGCCAGATAAGATGTAGGAGGGCTGACATTGTTCAGCTGATGTGGGGTTGTTATGGAGATCTGCCCATCAACTAGTCCCAGAGCTTTTAAAATGGGCAGTAGATGTTTAATGCACATTACTCCCATACAATGTAAAGGTTAATGTAAAAGCTTAAGGTAAATGATGTCTTATTGATGTTCAGATGGACTGAAATCCATCATGAACCGTGGGTCCCCAGTATTACCGTTGAGAGAGATAGAGATACAGACAGGCTGACTGTTGCAGACTTAACATCATGGTAAAATATCATGTCATGTCCATTATCTCAGATTTGAAACAAACAATAAAAATATATTATCCCCCCAGGCTCCCACCACCAACACACACACACCAGTTCCTACTTATTTTACCAAATAGTTTTACTTGTGTGGAAATGGAATGTGGCTGCTTGTGTTCTTTTCCCATATTAAGTCTGTTTGACAACTTCCTCTGGGCAGTTTGTCAGATGATCACCTTATAAGGTGCTGTGAAAAATTGGGAGAAAGAATCTGGTTTGACATAGAAATAGGGAAAATTCACTCTATTGATTAAGGATGATAATGCTGATTGATGTGTCATTCATGGCGTCTCTACATGTAGTAGACTTGTGACCAGTATACCACCATTAAATCAAATCAAAATCAAATCAAATGTATTTATATAGCCCTTCGTACATCAGCTGATATCTCAAAGTGCTGTACAGAAACCCAGCCTAAAACCCCAAACAGCAAGCAATGCAGGTGTAGAAGCACGGTGGCTAGGAAAAACCTAGGAAGAAACCTAGAGAGGAACCAGTCCTCTTCTGGCTGTGCCGGGTGGAGATTATAACAGAACATGGCCAAGATGTTCAAATGTTCATAAATGACCAGCATGGTTGAATAATAATAAGGCAGAACAGTTGAAACTGGAGCAGCAGCACGGCCAGGTGGACTAGGGACAGCAAGGAGTCATCATGTCAGGTAGTCCTGGGGCATGGTCCTAGGGCTCAGGTCCTCCGAGAGAGAGAAAGAAAGAGAGAATTAGAGAAAGCACACTTAAATTCACACAGGACACCGAATAGGACAGGAGAAGTACTCCAGATATAACAAACTGACCATAGCCCCCCGACACATAAACTACTGCAGCATAAATACTGGAGGCTGAGACAGGAGGGGTCAGGAGACACTGTGGCCCCATCCGAGGACACCCCCGGACAGGGCCAAACAGGAAGGATATAACCCCACCCACTTTGCCAAAGCACAGCCCCCACACCACTAGAGGGATATCTTCAACCACCAACTTACCATCCTGAGACAAGGCTGAGAATAGCCCACAAAGATCTCCGCCGTGGCACAACCCAAAGGGGGGTTGTCCAACTCAGACAGGATGACCACATCAGTGAATCAACCCACTCAGGTGACGCACCCCTTCCAGGGACGGCATGAGAGAGCCCCAGTAAGCCAGTAACTCAGCCCCTGTAATAGGGTTAGAGGCAGAGAATTCCAGTGGAAAGAGGGGTACCGGCCAGGCAGAGACAGCAAGGGCGGTTCGTTGCTCCAGAGCCTTTCCGTTCACCTTCCCACTCCTGGGCCAGACTACACTCAGTCATATGACCCACTGAAGAGATGTCTTCAGTAAAGACTTAAAGGTTGAGACCGAGTTTGTGTCTCTGACATGGGTAGGCAGACCGTTCCATAAAAATTGAGCTCTATAGGAGAAAGCCCTGCCTCCAGCTGTTTGCTTAGAAATTCTAGGGACAATTAGGAGGCCTGCGTCTTGTGACCGTAGCGTACGTGTAAGTATGTACGGCAGGACCAAATCAGAGAGATAGGTAGGAGCAAGCCCATGTAATGCTTTGTAGGTTAGCAGTAAAACCTTGAAATCAGCCCTTGCTTTGACAGGAAGCCAGTGTAGGGAGGCTAGCACTGGAGTAATATGATACATTTTTTTGGTTCTAGTCAGGATTCTAGCAGCCGTATTTAGCACTAACTGAAGTTTATTTAGTGCTTTATCCGGGTAGCCGGAAAGTAGAGCATTGCAGTAGTCTAACCTAGAAGTGACAAAAGCATGGATTAATTTTTCTGCATCATTTTTGGACAGAAAGTTCCTGATTTTTACAATGTTACGTAGATGGAAAAAAACTGTCCTTGAAATGGTCTTGATATGTTCTTCAAAAGAGAGATCAGGGTCCAGAGTAACGCCGAGGTCCTTCACAGTTTTATTTGAGACGACTATACAACCATTAAGATTCATTGTCAGATTCAACAGAAGATCTCTTTCTTTCTTGGGACCTAGAACAAGCATCTCTGTTTTGTCCGAATTTAAAAGTAGAAAGTTTGCAGCCATCCACTTCCTTACAGTGCCTTGTGAAAGTATTCGGCCCCCTTGAACTTTGCGACCTTGTGCCACATTTCAGGCTTCAAACATAAAGATATAAAACTGCATTTTTTTGCGAAGAATCAACAACAAGTGGGACACAATCATGAAGTGGAACGACATTTATTGGATATTTCAAACTTTTTTAACAAATCAAAAACTGAAAAATTGGGCGTGCAAAATTATTCAGCCCCCTTAAGTTAATACTTTGCAGCGCCACCTTTTGCTGCGATTACAGCTGTAAGTCGCTTGGGCTATGTCTCTATCACTTTTGCACATCGAGAGACTGAAATTTTTTCCCATTCCTCCTTGCAAAACAGCTCGAGCTCAGTGAGGTTGGATGGAGAGCATTTGTGAACAGCAGTTTTCAGTTCTTTCCACAGATTCTTGATTGGATTCAGGTCTGGACTTTGACTTGGCCATTCTAACACCTGGATATGTTTATTTTTTAACCATTCCATTGTAGATTTTGCTTTATGTTTTGGATCATTGTCTTGTTGGAAGACAAATCTCCGTCCCAGTCTCAGATCTTTTGCAGACTCCATCAGGGTTTCTTCCAGAATGGTCCTGTATTTGGCTCCATCCATCTTCCCATCAATTTTAACCATCTTCCCTGTCCCTGCTGAAGAAAAGCAGGCCCAAACCATGATGCTGCCACCACCATGTTTGACAGTGGGGATGGTGTGTTCAGCTGTGTTGCTTTTACGCCAAACATAACATTTTGCATTGTTGCCAAAAAGTTCAATTTTGGTTTCATCTGACCAGAGCACCTTCTTCCACATGTTTGGTGTGTCTCCCAGGTGGCTTGTGGCAAACTTTAAACGACACGTTTTATGGACGTCTTTAAGAAATGGCTTTCTTCTTGCCACTCTTCCATAAAGGCCAGATTTGTGCAATATACGACTGATTGTTGTCCTATTGACAGAGTCTCCCACCTCAGCTGTAGATCTCTGCAGTTCATCCAGAGTGATCATGGGCCTCTTGGCTGCATCTCTGATCAGTCTTCTCCTTGTATGAGCTGAAAGTTTAGAGGGACGGCCAGGTCTTGGTAGATTTGCAGTGGTCTGATACTCCTTCCATTTCAATATTATCGCTTGCACAGTGCTCCTTGGGAGGTTTAAAGCTTGGGAAATCTTTTTTGTATCCAAATCCGGCTTTAAACTTCTTCACAACAGTATCTCGGACCTGCCTGGTGTGTTCCTTGTTCTTCATGATGCTCTCTGCGCTTTTAACGGACCTCTGAGACTATCACAGTGCAGGTGCATTTATACGGAGACTTGATTACACACAGGTGGATTGTATTTATCATCATTAGTCATTTAGGTCAACATTGGATCATTCAGAGATCCTCACTGAACTTCTGGAGAGAGTTTGCTGCACTGAAAGTAAAAGGGCTGAATAATTTTGCACGCCCAATTTTTCAGTTTTTGATTTGTTAAAAAAGTTTGAAATATCCAATAAATGTCGTTCCACTTCATGATTGTGTCCCACTTGTTGTTTCTTCACAAAAAAATACAGTTTTATATCTTTATGTTTGAAGCCTGAAATGTGGCAAAAGGTCGCAAAGTTCAAGGGGGCCGAATACTTTCGCAAGGCACTGTGTGTCTGAAACACATGCTTCTAGCAAGGGCAATTTTGGGGCTTCACCATGTTTCATTGAAATGTACAGCTGTGTGTCATCCGCATAGCAGTGAAAGTTAACATTATGTTTTCGAATGACATCCCCAAGAGGTAAAATATATAGTGAAAACAATAGTGGTCCTAAAACGGAACCTTGAGGAACACCGAAATGTACAGTTGATTAGACATAGGAGATGGTTGGGGGGGAATTGGGGGAAATGGTAAAAGAATAACATTTGTTATTATAACACACTGTCATGACAGGATTTAATCAAAAAGGTTATTTGCTATTATTCAGTGTCTTTGCTTACAAATTACAGATGTGTCTTATTGTGAGATCTGGTGAGAGCTGTGAGGTGAGTATACTTCGCATTATAACATTAATCAAAAACCTTTGTGATTGTATTTGACCGAGGGTAGAAATGTACATGTGCGGCTGCAAATTTGATGGAATTGAGCCCTCAACTCTGACCCTTGCTTTTCATGGGCATACAGTATATTTGTGATGATCTACTGCACTCTAGTGGGCACAGATAGTGCATGAAAATAGGGACAGAGCTTGAGAGGATCTGCAGAGAAGAAACTTCCCAAATACATCTGTGCCAAGCTTGTAGCATCATACCCAAGAAGACTCTAGGGTGTAATCACTGCCAACGGTGCTTCAACAAAGTACTGAGTAAAGGGTCTCAGTACTTATGTAAATGTAATATTTCAGTATTTTTTAAATATATTTGCAAACATTTCTAAAAACCTGTTTTTGCTTTGTCATTATGGGTATTGTGTGTAAATGTATGTGGGAAAAAAATAACAATTTCATAAATTTTAGAATAAGGGTATAACAATATGTGGAAAAAGTCAAGGGGTCTGTATACTTTCCGAATGACCTGTATATGCCCTCCAAAGAAAGGTTGGTGGCAGTGGCGTGTATTCATGGATGCCATGGAAATGTATCCTTGGCATCCATGAATACTGTATCTCACAGGAGAAAGCATCCGAGTGAGCGAAACAGCACCCCTCTCTCTCTCTATGTGTAGGCCATCTATCTGATGTTGTCTGGGAACAAACAAGTATGACATTGTAGCCCACAGCATTGAAGGGAAGGAAAGCCAGCGAGCATCTGGCCTCCCTTGACAAAAAAACTATAAATAAATAGCCAATCAGCATTGAGCTAAACTAAGCGATCTCAACTGTGAATGCTCCTGGTGTACCAAAAAAAAGTGTCAAGGGAAGCCAACTTGGATTTGGTGTCAGTCCTATCAAATCCCATTGAGATCATTCGTCATTGACAGAAAAACTTGTTGTGTTGTTGTCCTCCGGTGGTTAGCTTGCCAGCTAGCTAAAATGGTCCCTTTCCTAAATTAGCCATGGCTGGAGAAAGGGATTTGGACTTGTGCTTTTACTTTATCCTCTGTACTAGCCAACGATTATAATGCCAATTCTGATCCAACCATTATGTCATACATTGTTGTGCCCCTGGCCTGAGAGGATGGAAGTTCCCTTTGTAGCTAGATGTAGAAGGCTAATGTTAACTAGCTAACGTTGCCCAAGAATGGAAGTTAGGCTAGAGAGCAAGAATTTTAGCCAGGTAGCCTAGGACAATAACAAATAAATACTTTACTGTATGACAGAGTGATAGACCGTTTTGTCAACTTGAAAGAGAGGACGATGGCATTGGTGTTTCTCTACAAGTAGGGTGAGTCAACATGTTTTTCTACTTGCACAAACGCATGTGCACGCACACACACATGCACACTCAAACAGAAATCAGAACCATGGACAGCCACATCATATTTAACTTATGTTGATTGGACTAAATTGTGTTTGGTATCTTTTAGTTGTGACTGTATTAGACTAAGCAGAGGTGATTTGTGGATGTTGAAATGTTGAAGTTGAAATGGTCCTAGAATAGTGGAGGCAGCTTCTGTTTTCTTTGCAACTTGCGGTAACTGTCTGTTGTTCTAAATTAGTTTAGTGGTCTGCACATTTCGGATACATTAACTTGCTTGGCCATGCTGTAGGTGATGTAACGGTCTGTTACTGTACATGCAATAATCTTTGTGTACTTCACTGGACAGAGGTTACTATCTGGTTTTGTGATAAAACATAGGCGTGGTTGAATTTATTCTGCCACTGTGTCTTCTTACTATCTTGGCCTTTAGGCCTGTATATCATAGTTGCAAGCATAGGAATTAACAGGTTATAGAGAAAACAACGCAATTATCACAACACAGGTTGTAATGTGGCTTGAAATCATCATCACATCTGGTTGGCAAGCATGTGAATGGTTTGTGTCTGGAGTGTATAGTAGATGAAATGGTGGAACATGTTATATAGTTATATAGTATGTTGAAGAGAGGTGAAAGGCTATGGTTAATGAGTTTGGAAAGGGATTTTAGAAGTTAGTAGGGCTCTTTTTTTCTCAGAAGTAATGAGTCCGGTAGAAGGATTTAGAAATGTGGAGCTTATGTTGTAAACCGTGATTGACCACACTCCAGCACAGTAAGTGGCGGCATGCACCTTTAACGTTTGTTTGCGGAACCGCCATTATATCATAGAAGAAGAAGAAGGTCAAAGTTGATTTTGCCCATGTGTGTCGCTGTTTCTGCCTGCAGTGATAGCTATCTAGCTTGTAAAGGGTTTCTTGCATTTTTGTTTCAGATTGTACAGCTGTCGTAAATGGATTAACTGCCAAAGTTGTGCTATAAGCAAGACGTGTATTTAACGATTTTTCGTGGATCACACGTGAGTCTCCTGCAAATGATTTTTCCTATTTATTGCTGGTCATGGTAGCTAGTTAGCTGGCTAGGTAGCAAACCATAGGCAATTTGTATTTGTTGTGTGAGGAAGCTAGTTTGCCTAGCTGAATCGGTAACGATAGCTAGCTGGCTCCTATTTAGATCTTCAGAACTTAAAACATTATCATATGTCATTAAATTAACACTTGAGAAATGATGAATATTTGTCCACCAGTGTTGCGTATCAGAAGCAACTGTAAACCTAATTGAACGAAATGATCTGACTACTTTGGAAGAAAGTCAAATTTAGAGAATCCATATTGTTGTGGTGTTCTAATGTTCGTAAAACTTTCATGTAATGATGACCATTAGCTCCTCCTCCAGGCAGGAAGTCATGTAGATCTGAAATGATTGGATATGTTGTCTGTAGTGATTCTAGAGTACCTAGGGATAAGGGTCTAGGTATCGATTTCAGCCTTAAGCCAACGGCTGGATTTCATTTTAGAAGGTTGTTCCCTCCGTTCTGGTCTCCTTCACTCCCCTTCTCAGATAGGATTTTTTAGATATGAAGTGATTTATTAGGTGAAAGGAACAGGGTGGAAACTCTAGCTCACTCACAATACTATCCCTTTAACTAGCTATCTGTGTTTTCACCAGGTTGGCTTTACAAGTGTGCAGGGATCCGGTGGATGATGAGTGAAGAAGGGTCAGGAAATATGCTGATCAAGCCACTGAAACGAGTGGAGGAAGGAAATGGAGAGTCGGGTGAGAATGGACACATCAGAAAGAAGCTGAAGTCTGTAGAACCAACTGGCAATGAGAGGAAACACCCCAAAAGAAAAGTGGTCCTGCTTTTGGCATATTCAGGCAAAGGTTACTACGGTATGCAGGTTGGTATTAATCTTAATATTTTCATAAAGGGATGATTTAATAAAAATAGCTAGTCCTCCATTTAGGTGCAGCTTTCTATATACTGAACAAAAATATAAACTCAACATGTTGGTCCCATGTTTCATGAGCTGAAATAAAAGATCCCAGAAATGTTCCATACGGACATTTGTTTACAACCATATTAGTGAGCATTTCTCTTTTGCCAAGATAATCCATCCACCTGACAGGTGTGACATATCAAGATGCTTATGAAACATTTGATCATTACACAGGTGCACCTTGTGCTAGCGACAATAAAAGGCCACTCTAAACTGTGCATTTTTGTTGCACAATACAATGCCACAGATGTCTCAGGTTTTGAGGGATCATGCAATTAGCATGCTGACTGCAGGAATGTCTGCCACCCAGACAGCTGATGTAACAGGAGTATTTCTGTCTGTAATAAAGCCCTTCTGTGGGGAAAAACATTTTGATTGGCTGGGCCTGGCTCACCAGTGGGGGGATCTATGCCCACCCTTGGCTGCGCCCCTGCCGAATCATGTGAAATCTATAGATTAGGCCCTCATTTCAATTGACTGATTTCCTTATATGAACTGTAACTCAGTAAAATTGTTGAAATTGTTGCATGTTGCGTTTAGATTTACTTAATCTGCTGTGTTTTGTGTTTCAGAGAAATGCTGGATCCTCCCAGTTCAAAACCATTGAGGATGAGCTGGTCACAGCACTGATTAAGTCTGGGTGCATCCCAGACAACCATGGAGATGACATGAAAAAAATGTCGTTCCAAAGATGTGCGAGAACAGACAAGGTATGGGAGGCAAGCATGGAAAAGGCTTAGTAGCTGTCTGCCCAAATGCATCCCTTGAGCAAGGATCCTTACATTTGTTTTATACCTGAAGAAATTAAATGCACAGGAAAAGACGTACACTTTGTGTGGCCTCAAACACAAATTCATTGTTATTACCTTGCTTTGTGATCAGCTTAATTTGTTTTCTGTCAGGGTGTTTCTGCAGCAGGTCAAGTGGTCTCTCTAAAACTGTGGATGATTGAAGACGTAATGGAAAAGATCAACTCCAATCTTCCACCACAGATCAGAGTGCTGGGTGAGATCGCACTGCTTCCTGTCAAATGTGTTGGAGACAAGCCTAAAACCGTCACAAAGCAGCCTATGGTTCTTGTATAAAGACTAGGAGATCTTGGTGGTCCCTTTTGGGAAGTAATTGATTCAAGGTGTTATGTGAAAATGTGTTGGACATGCACTGACAATGCAATGTTGTTTGTCCAATGCTGTTTATTCTGCCTATTGGCTTGAACATATAATAAAAACAATTGATATCAAAAAGAACTTTAAAGACAAGAACGGTTTAGTTACCAATGTTGTTCTGCATTGTTTGTGATCTTTTGTCCCTATAGGTCTGAAACGAGTGACTGGCGGCTTCAATTCTAAAAACAGCTGTGATGCCCGCACATACTCCTACATGCTCCCCACTGTGGCCTTCTCCCCAAAGGACTATTACACCAACAATTCCGCTGCATTCCGCCTTGAGCCAGAGACACTGCAGAGAGTAAACCAGCTGTTTGGCAGCTACAAGGGCACCCATAACTTTCACAACTTCACCTCCCAGAAGGCCGCGCGGGACCCCAGCGCCCGCCGCTACATCACAGAGATGTCCTGTGGCGAGCCCTTTGTGCGTGGCGGCGCCGAGTTCGCAGAGATTACTGTGCGTGGCCAGAGCTTCATGATGCATCAGATCCGGAAGATGATCGGCCTGGTGATAGCTGTGGTGAAGGGCTATTCGGGGGACGAAGTGTTAAAGCGAAGCTGGGGTGAGGAGAAAGTGGATGTGCCGAAAGCCCCTGGGCTGGGCCTGGTGCTGGAGAAGGTGCACTTTGACAGGTACAACAAGCGGTTTGGTGGGGACGGCCTCCATGAGTGCCTGGAGTGGACTGAAGAGGAGCAGGCCATCTTGGCTTTCAAGGAGGAGCACATCTACCCCAGCATTGTGGAGACAGAGTGCAAGGAAGGGTCCATGGCTAGCTGGATGGCCACACTGCCCATACATGACTTTGAGGCAACTGCAACAGGAGCGCAGGATAAGGACAGGGAGCAGGTGGGTGAATACAACACAATTATATATTTGCCAGTTCAATTATCAGTGGTTCTTTGTCCTACAAAATGTTTAACATTATTAGATGAATCATCAACTATAAGCACTTAACACCCAGACCTCATAAAACCTGCTGTGTTTTTGGGAGGTGCCATCACCCTCCCTTTTTTGAAACTCATAAAACCATTTTCCATTTTCAGGATGATGAGGAGGGTAATAGATCAGATTCTGCACTTTGAAGTCTCTGGCAAGTGGAAAGACACCTTTTGCTTTGCTGTATCTCAAGAATGAGCTTTTGTTTTGCTATGGAAATGCATTGTCAGTAATGCCACTGATTTACTCAATAATGAAGACATTTTAATAAACATTTTTGTTATTTTTAAACCATTGTGTGAATCCCATTGTGAATCCTTTCTAGTAAAATCTTTGTAACACATTTTATTTGTAAGGATTTGTTAGTTGGATGTGTATCATGAAACAAACACAAATTGATAAGACATGTAGGTCTAAGACAGGAAGCAATGATAGGAATGATGGTGTTTTATAAAGCTTTCAATTTGTTTTGGAATGTCACATGTAAATTATGGAAGTATATTTGTTACAGTACAGCTAGAATATTTATTTTAGATATTTGGCCAGGCCCAGCACAGTATACACGCCGACCGCAAGGGGGCGAAATTAGAACGTAAAGGAAGTCAACACTACCCTCATCTGGGGGAAAAATGGCGGCTTCGAGGAGGTGCAACGTGAGTTCGGAAAACTTAACCGTAAATGATGTGAAAACACCTAAAATAGACATCAACGGTAAAGTAGATCTGATTATTCAGAGCAAGAAACATGCCAACGATGTGTTCGACGTTCTTGAGTATCTTCAGGTATGTAACTCAACAGAAACGGTCTAATGTGCGTGTTCAATGTTAGCTTTGCCTCTTGGTTTTGGAAAGCTAGCTAGCCCCCCCCCCCCCAATATTTGGCCCCATGGTTCTCATGGTGATTGACGATATATATTACATACCAATGCACATTCTCCCCACTTTCATCCTCAGTCAGAGAAAGAGAAGAACATTGTTTGTGCGATTGATGGATGTACTAAACTGTTCAGCACGTTGTTGGAGAGGGGAGAGCTGTATGTTGGGCAACTGCCCAAAGAAGAGTTGCTGATTGGTGGTGAGTATCAGTTTTGCTCTGCAACCTCAGATCTGGCAACCAGAAAAAAAGGTATACTAAAAATATATATAAACGCAACGAGAAACAATTTCAACAATTTTACTGAGTTACAGTTCACATAAGGAAATGAGTCAATTGAAATAAATAAATTATGGTCTAATCTATGGATTTCACATGGGTGGGAGCCAGGCCCAGCCAATCAGAATGGCTTTTTCCTCACAAAAAGGCTTTATTGCAGACAAAAATACTCCTCGGTTTCATCAGCTGTCTGGGTAGCTGGTCTCAGACTATCCCGCAGGTGAAGAAGCCGGATGTGGAGGTCCTGGGCTGGCGTGGTTACACGTGGTTGTGAAGCCGGTTGGACGTACTGCCAAATTCTCTAAAATAACGTTTGATTCAGCTTATGGTAGAGAAATTAACCTTCAGTTCTCTGGCTACAGCTCTGGTGGACATTCCTGCAGTCAACATGCCAATTGCATGCTCCCTCAACTTGAGACAGCTGTGGCATTGTGACAAAACTGCACATTTCAGAGTGTCCTTTTATTGTCCCCAGCACAAGATGCACCTGTATAACGATCATGCTGTTTAATCAGCTTCTTGATATGCCACTCCTGTCAGGTGGATGGATTATCTTGATACAGGAGAAATGCTCACTAACAGGGATGTAAACAAATTTGTTCACACAATTTGGGAGAATATTTTTTTCTGTGTGTGTGTGTATGGATCATATTTGGGATCTTTTATTTCAGCTCATTTAAAAAAAATGTTATTTCACCTTTATTTAACCAGTTAGGCCAGTTGAGAACAAGTTCGCATTTACAACTGCGATCTGGCCAAGATAAAGTAAAGCAGTTCGACACATAGCAACACAGAGTTACACATGGAGTAAAACAAACATACAGTCAATAATACAGTAGAAAAATAAGTCTATATACAATGTGAGCAAATGAGGTGAGATAAGGGAGGTGAAGGCAATAAATAGGCCATGGTGGTGAAGTAAATACAATATAGCAATTAATACACTGGTAGATTTGACAGATGAGTGTGCACAGTAGAAATACTGGGGTGCAAAGGAGCAAAATAAATAAATACAGTAGGGGAAGAGCTAGTTGTTCGTACAATTTATAGATGGGCTATGTACAGATGTTGTGAGCTGCTCTGACACCTGGTGCTTAAAGCTAGTGAAAGCTCATGAAACATGGGACCAGCACTTTACATGTTGCGTTTTATATTTTTCTTCAGTATTTCTGTGGCATTTCCTCACCAAGTACAAGGACAACATATGTAGTCTGTTTGGGAAAGTCTTTTGTTCAGTTACATCTATAGAGTTAGACTTTGCAACAACAAAAAAAAAAATACCTTTAGGTGTCTTGTTGCTTGGGCCTCAGGCTATGCCGGTGATTGACTTTTTGTGTCCTGGCAGGTGATCGCAGTGCGGATGAGAAGTACTGCATGTTCATGCGTCACCGATACAACGGTTGTTTGGAGCTGCTGCTGGAGCACATCAGCCATGAATCATACCAGATTAAGGCAAGTTACTTTTTTGTCAACACCAAAAGTTCATTGTTAGGGCCAGGAGGGAAGACTGGCTTGGTCCCAGATCAGTTTGAACTCTTACCTACTCCTTATCACTCAGGAGGATAGGAGTTTGCGAGAGAACAGAAACACTGGCAACCAGGCTAAGAAAACTCTAGGCCCTAGTTAGTCCCAATTGTGGCACATAGGGGAAAAAAACAACTAAATGTCCCTTGTCGGTCACGAATGTTGTATAAAATTATATTTGAACGTACTCTGCCGATTGGCCATCAGGTTTGTCTTTCAGTGGGTTGAAATTTGACACAAAATATCCACAGGAAACTTTTTTATTAAAACGACTTCAAAACGCAAGTCTCAGTCTGTGGCAATCAAGAGTTGTTTGCTCTTGACCTAAAGCACGTGCACAAGACGGAAGTACATGCACTAACTGAAGTCTTGCAGGTGTTTACATGGTTTTGCACATGTGCTAGGGGTATACATTTCAACAGCAGTACTGGCACTCTAAAAAGTCTGGTAAGTAATACTTTTCTGTGGATATTTTGTAAAAAATGTTGACCCACTAAAGGACCAACTGCACAGACAACCGTTTAAGTAAGTTAAAATGTTATTTTATTTAACATTCTGGCTTGTAATTAAACTTTTTGCAGTGCTTTGTTTCAGACTGTATACCAGTAATTGGTATCTCAGTCTGATTTAGGCACTAGAATAAAAGGTCAGCTGCTTCATAAGTTCTGATTTATTAGTGCCTGGTGTTTTTCTGGGGTCTGGTCACACGGTAAAGAAAAACCATTGGTCCTAATCATTAGTGACGTGTGGTGTGTGTGAAATGTACTTATTTTAAATGAAAGATTTAGTCATGTTGTGTGTTTGGGCTGACGATGCTATTTATTCCGATGCAGGAGAGTGCCCTGTGTGCACTGATGCAGTTTGCCTCCATGGAAGGAAAGTTCCCCCTCCAAGACTTGGACTGGAGTGAACACTACAGCTTCCCAAGAGAACTCATCCAGGTAGGGGTTTCAATTAAATACTGTACTACATGTTAGTTGCCTGGCACAAATGTTGCACAATTTAAACTGTCATAAGGGTGCATTTGCGCACCAAAGATGCAAGTTTGAAACTGAACCGCCTGTATTTATGCCATTTATGAGCCGCTTTTATTCAAAGCAACTTAGTCATGTGTGCAGACATTGTTAGTATTTGTGGCACCAGCGGGAATCGATCCCACAATCTTTGGCGTTACAAGCGCCATGCTCCACCAACTGACCCATACCTGTTACATTGAGATTTTGTATGTAACGATCCGTTGCTCTGTGAACAGGCAGTGGTGGAGCGGCTGCTCTCTCAGGAGGAGGATATGGCGCTTCTTATCTCCAGATTTCAGGAGTACCTGGATATGGAGGATGTGCGTTACTACGTCATGAGCTCTGTCCGTGAAAACGTGGGCAGGGTGATGGACAAAACCAAAGGGGTAAGCCCCGCCAGGACTAATGTCTGTTTGGAGGCTCTAAATGAGATGGTGTAAAGTAACTTGTTTAGGTGTTTGTTCTATAGCAGTTATGTATTTTTAACATTCTTGACTATTTTGTCTTTAATCACCTCAGTTGACTTGTGCTCCACGCCTTAGCTCAAGTGTTGGGCTGTCATATCTGATTGATGTTGTTTGTTTAGAATGGTCTTGTCTTGTCTCTTCAGGCAGTGATGCCCATTTACCAGAACAACGTGTTCACACTGCTGTCCAATATCAACATGCCTAGCCAGGAGTCAGAACTCACCAACTACCTGGTCAAACAGGAAGGTCAGCCTGCTGTTTTGCTCTTATTCTATATATTAAAATGAAAACAATGCATTTTTAGTAACTTGTATGCAACATGTTCTTAAAATTGTCCATATTTTTCAATGGGGAAGGTGCATAAAGATGGAGGCCCCCGTGTACTTAGCACAAATGCTTAGTTCGCCGTATTGTACATTGCTCAGCTTTTTTTACAGCATTAGCACTGTATACATGGCCCGAATTCTAGCTCCAAGACAGTAGCAATTTGAAAAAACAAAAAAGTAAATTGTGCTGGTTTACTGGTACATTGAACCATGCCGTGCGCCGTAGTTTAAGAACTCTGTGGGTAGTGTTAAAAACAATGATGTCATTTCTGAATTCCTCCATCTTTATGCACCATCACCATTCTTGTGCAAAGGTGCCATTAAATTATCAGAGTGGCTGAGTTGCCAAATTCTCTGGATGCCTCTTCAGCTAAACACCTGAAGCTTCTGTGTATGCGTGGGATTCTCTACGCACAGATGTGTTTTAGCTGCTCAGGAGCGATGATCGGACGTCTTTGTCTGGTGTAGCCGGCAACCTTCGACATGTTGTAGAAAATATTATTTAACAAACTTTGTCTGTTGTAACAGTAGGCTATTATAAAACGTAAGCGCAACAGACAGGCAGTCTAAATAGCGATTTCATGTTATTTTTTCATCATCATTGCAAACATTGGCGAGGCAGACAGGCGGTCAAAGTTGTAGTGTTTTTTTTGGGGGGGGGGGGGCTTAAGTGAGAAATGTGAAGGGAGGGTGAGCAGCAGCTACGGAGAAAAAGGTGTGCGTAAAATAACACATACACAGAACGTGATTCGGTTCTTTAGCTCTGGGGAAGAAGCTTCCAGACTTCCTTCTGTTGCGCAGCCTCAGGCTTAACTTATTGTGTGATTGTTTGCCCCTTGGTTCATTTTACAGCTAAACATGAAGACTGGAAAGCAGCCAAACTAAAAGTAAGCAAAGCCCCCTATCATCTGGAGAAAACATGCTTTTTGTGTCTCATGATTTGAAGTATTGCTATAACTGTGAATGTAATGATTATCTCTCCTTCCCATCAGGAACACAAGCGTACCTTTGAGCGGTTGTGGCTCGGGTTTCTGAAGTATAAGGTATAAGATCCACTTTAACATATAGACCACCTTTGAACTTGTCTTTTGTTCCAGTCTAGAGTCCCAGATTTTCAGTCTCATGTCTTTCATACCCTGTAGTTGCCCAGCAGCATGTACAAGAAGGTGCTGGTGATCCTCCATGACTCCATCCTGCCCCACATAAGCAATCCCACAGTGATGATCGACTTCCTGACTGCAGCCTATGATGTTGGTGAGTTGAGTTTCCATAGTTTGTCACCTATAGAACAATCTGACTAGATGCCACACTGTACTGAAAGAGAAGAGTACTACGAGAAATATATTATTTGTGGTGTACTGTAACCATACGTGTGTTAGAACGTCTGTAATACAGCCATACTCATCACCCAAAGTGGCATTCTGTGTAGCTTTATTTTGTACGACTGGGAAAGTTCATTCCTTGTATATTGTTTTTTCTGTGTCTGTACAGGAGGGGCAATCAGTCTGCTGGCTCTCAATGGCCTGTTTGTGCTCATCCATCAGCACAACCTGTGAGTATTCCACACTCTTAGTGCAGAAGGTACTGAACCAGCAAACATGGTCTTCCTCAGCTTCTGAAGGTTTAGGTTTTTGCATTGGATGCAAACTATTTAAACAGAGGTAGACATTACCCACTATCATAGGAACAAAAAAAACCTGGTCCTAGCTATTGAATATTTTTACGTTGGAGTTACTTTCCCTCAACACATGAGTCAAGTGACTATTCTAGTAATAACCGTTTAAGTGTGTGCCTGTGTGTTTGCAGAGATTATCCTGATTTCTACAAGAAGTTGTACAGCCTGCTGGAGCCCTCTGTTTTCCATGTGAAGTACAGAGCACGCTTCTTCCACTTAGCTAACCTCTTCCTCTCCTCCACGTAAGACCTCTCTGTCATGTTCACTCCATTAACTATCGATGACTGGCATTTTATCATCACACTTTCTGTAAATCAGTTAACAGTTATCAACTATTTGTCCATGGTGTCTTTTCTTTCTCTCTCCAGTCACTTGCCAGTCTACTTGGTGGCAGCGTTTGCCAAGCGTCTGTCCCGCCTGGCCCTCACGGCGCCTCCTGCTGTTCTGCTCATGGTACTGCCCTTCATCTGCAACCTGATCCGCCGCCACCCTGCCTGCCGAGTCCTCATTCACCGGCCTAGTGGAGCAGACGGTAAGTATCCCCATTTCACCCCATACATTCACCTGTCTGGAGATGGGAATGAATTCATTTGATTGTGATGATAATGTTGATGTGGTGGTTTGACATATAGGCTAGGTCTTAAAAAGGCTTTCCAATAGATAGGTTGTTTGACATGGCTTGTCATTTCCTGTGTGTTTGGACAGAAGCCTGTGATGACCCCTACCTGATGGAGGAGGAGGACCCCTCCCAGTGCCACGCCCTGGAGAGCAGCCTGTGGGAGATTCAGGTGTGTAGGGGTATCCAGAGAAACAAGAACATGATACATAGAGATGAACACAGCCAAACTCACTGTGCTCTTCACTTTCCCCTCCTGCTCTCCTGAGTGTAGACCCTGCAGAAGCATTACCACCCTGATGTGGCCACGGCTGCCATGGCGATCAACAAGCCACTGTCACAACAGGAGGATGCCATCAGTGAGCTGCTGGAGCTATCCACCTATGAGGTGAGGTGACATGACCAAACTCTGAATGTCCTTTCGTCCACTTTTTGGTCCTCATGGTGATTCACATTCCCAAGTGGTTTTACTTTGTTGGTGAGGATATTAATCTCAATTGTAATGTCTTATCATTTGTTAGCATGTTACTTTGTCAGTGTTTTGGTGTCTGTCACTGTAAATTGTGTGCATACATGTGTACATGCATGGCTTTGATCATGTTGTTGATGGAATGTGGTTCTGTGTCTGTGCACACAGCTGATGGAGCGGGACCTGAAGCATAAGCAGAGCAAGACTGTGCCGCTGGAGTTTGACCCTGCCACCCAGCTGCTGCAGGGCTCTGGGGGGGTGGGGGTGCTGGGCCTGAACTTCTCTCTAGAGTAGAGACAAACAACCCCAGGACACTCGCACACCTAGCTCTCTGGACCTCACTGTCTCCCCCATATCCCCTTTTCATTCCACATCCACGATTACATATTTCTGTTTGGAATTAGTTGTACCCCAATAAACCTTTCTAGAAAACTGTGAGCTGTGTTTATAATTTAGGCTTATTGTCAGATAAGATTTACAATGTTTTGTAGCTGTTGACTCATTGGTATGAATGTCTGCAATCTCTGTGAGACTGATATAATTTTATACAGAATTTAAATAAGGTTTGACAGGGAGGGAGTAGCACTTGAAAGATACATTCACAACTCTATGCATTATGTCTATAATGCATTCGAATGTGGGCATTGAGAGAAAGTAAAGCAATTAATTAAAAAGAATGGCAGGAATCCACCTTGCCCACATTCGAGTATGTTCTACATTGGCCTCCGTAAGATTGCCCGGCATTCATTGGCTGATTGCATGACTTACTTGTTAACGTCATTACGTTTTCTTGCGTAGCTGCTTCCTGAAGCCCAACACAGCAAAATAGACGATGGTAAGTGAAAATAAAGTAAATATTAGATTTTTTTTTACCTTGTTTATTTTTCGTGAACATTGATTGTATGTGGATGTATGGACTAATTGCGTTGTGACCGTAAACTCTTATCTCTAGATCCCAGCATATAAAGCATGTTGGTCTGCTAGCTAGCCCGAGATGGATGGATGAACGATGATCACATGACAAAAAAGTGGTCTGAATAACAACGCAGTACTGCTCAAATCAATCACCCTTTCAATCTGCATTGGGTTCTACTTTAAATTGGTCATTGTCTGTGAATCTGTGTGATTGAGTTTGCTCGAGTAGGCTAGCTAACGTTAGCTAATTTCCTTCTCCATGTCTCAGCTAGCAGGTGATTTCTTCATTTTCTCTGGTTGTTTAGCTACCACCATGTCATTTCTCATGCCTACTCATCGCAGCAAGTTACGTATTTAAATTCAGTCATTTTAGTTTGATTTAAACTTTATGGACCTTTTGACATTTTGTGTCAGTGCACAAACCTAACGTTAGTGTTTGGTAGGGGCACTACTATAATCACTCACGCTATAGTTATGATCTTACTTGCAACCCACTAACAATTAAGGCTATCATCTATTGTCACCTTACTAACACTTATTTGTTTGGAATGTTTCCTTAATTTTTTATTTAAGTTTTCACTATTTTCCCACCTGGTTTTATTTTTTAATTTCCTATCTTTGATCTTGCTTCATGTCAATCTCTCCACATACATCCTGCTTCCCACCCCTGTTACCCACCCTACCCCTTCTCCAATCTTCTGCTCTGTATTCAGGCTGGTCACCGGGTAAGTGCACGCTCTCTGTTGGAACCTGTACTCTGCCTGTTCTACCTCTTCTGGAGGCTTGTTTTGCAGACTAATGGAGGGATGCCTGTCATTGTAACACTCCATACCTCGCTAAACTCTAAGGGTTAGCCTTATAATGATGTCCTGGTAATAAAGACATTTTCCATACTAACACACATACACACCAAGAATGTTGCCATGCATTCAGGTGAGGATATTGAGCAATCTGTTTGATACATTTAGAGGCAACTCTAAAAACAAACTGTTATTTTGGGTACACACCCTTTGCTGGATGGTTGGTGATGTAGTATGACCTTTCTAATGTGTGATGTGGAAAAATAAATACGCCTTAATTATTTGTTCGTCGCTGTTCAGACAAACTGATATCTGTGCGGATAGAGTATTCTGCGGAATGGGACAAGCTTTAGTCCTTGATCAAATTGGCAACAATCTTCTAATTACCATGGAGTATTGATATACCCTACTCGAGAACTTAGTTCTCTTCCAACTCAAGAACCAAAGTTGTGGCATTTTTAAGATTAATTGAAATTCAATACGACAGACTAGTTGAACATTTGCAAGTCACATGTTGAATTTCATTTCCTGAGTTGACTGAGTTTAAATGGTATCGACTCCAAACTTGATGTCATCCTCCTAATGGACAGCCTACATTTTGTAAGTATGACAGCTCCCTCCTGTAACTGCCAACATATCTCATCTCTCCATCCACTGTTTTGATGCCAGTTGGTCCTGGTGTTAGGTGACCTGCACATCCCCCACCGATGCAACACCCTACCAGCCAAGTTTAAGAAGCTGTTGGTGCCAGGCAAGATCCAGCACATCCTCTGTACAGGAAACCTCTGCACCAAGGAGAGCTATGACTACCTGAAGACACTGGCTGGGGACGTACACATTGTCAGGGGAGACTTTGATGAGGTTTTTATATCCGCTTCCCTTATGCTTTATTACATAATCCATTATATCAAAATGAATGTATAATCTTTTAATGGGTAAGGAAAGTGGATGAGCTGTGGTGTTTTCTGCCTTCTCTTCCCTATAGAACCTGAACTACCCGGAGCAGAAGGTGGTGACAGTAGGTCAGTTTAAGATCGGCCTGATCCATGGGCACCAGGTGATCCCCTGGGGGGACATGGCAAGCCTGGCCCTGCTGCAGAGGCAGCTCGACGTCGACATCCTCATCTCTGGACACACACACAAGTTTGAGGCCTTCGAAAACGAGAACAAGTTCTACATCAACCCTGGCTCAGCAACTGGAGCCTACAATGCACTGGAAAGGTAATGGTGGAATTTCTACAAATTAAGCCGTTGACATATTTATTGGGTCATTTAGCAGATGTTTTTAAAGTGACTGCTAACTGCTAGCATTACACTGGTGTGTAAATATGAGCATTCCTCTCCCCTGTTTGGCTTCTCCTCAGCAACATCATCCCATCTTTTGTATTGATGGACATCCAAGCATCCACAGTGGTGACGTACGTATACCAGCTCATAGGAGATGACGTCAAAGTGGAGAGGATTGAGTACAAGAAATCCTAAACCCAGGGCTGAAAAGGGAGGGGTGAGGCAAGGGGTGCTGTCGTTCAGTGTATTGTTTCATTCCTTTCTACCTGCAGCTCCAACTACATAACCACAAAAAATGCTCTACCATAACTGTTTGCTAGCTTAACTCTATAAAGAAATGTATAATATTTTATGTCATCCGCATTGGAATGTGTTCCACCCACCATGTGGTGTCTGTAAAAATACATTTAAAAAATGCAATTGTCACACGCGTTTGCATAATGTCATTCAAATAAATATTTGGTGCCACTTTTTGAATTTTATGTATTGTCATGTAAAATGTCCTGTAAGTACATGTAGCTCCATGGCCTTTTATTTTCCTGTAGTGAGCCTTCTCTTACTAATTTCACCCACAATAAGAATCCCATTTCATTCTCAGCCACCTGTTCATATTAAATTGTAAGACAAAGAAAACACTTTTAGGGATACTTCAGGATTTTGGCAATGAAGTATGCTAGCAGATACCCATAGACTTCCAGTCATTGCGCTAATACTAGTTAGCATTGGCTCGCGAAACTTGACACAGAGACATCAAATGATATCCACAAGATCATCTGACTCTGGGGAAGTAGATAACAGGCCTCATTGCCAACATTCCGAAGTATCCCTTTAACACTTAAAGAAAATTACACCACATGTAAAAACACTGAAAACAAATGAGCGATGCAGTCATATGATTGAGAATAAGTCGTCTTGCTCCCCCATAGACAGTGAGCTCATGCATTCACTCAGTCATCAGCCATTTAACTCCAGGTTGTCTTTTTATGAACACTGATAAAGGCACAGATGTAAGCATGGAGTAAAAAACTGCCTTGAGGACTTTAGTCCTGCTTTTTAGATTTCCTGTCTTTCGACACAGAATAACCTGGTGATGTCCTGTAGGGTTAACAACAGGCAAAAAAAAGACAGTTTTTGACATCAGATTCTAAAAAAGTAAACACCATACACCTCATTTGTTGATTGGGGATATTTGGTAGAATGGTTTACCCATATGTCCTTTGGTCCACAATGTGGTCGAGGCGTGGTCTTGCTGTGAATTTTGGAATGATGTTAATTTGTCTCATGACTTAACATAGGTGTTCATCCAACCTCTGGATGCACATCTAGGACTCGGACCTTCTCCCTTATGGAACCTACAAAAAAAAAATGTGAATCCTATGAGCACTTTTGTTATGCCTCAAACAGGTATGACCACCAATCTTAAACATCATCATCATTGTAGTACTTCACTGTCCCCCAACCTCCTTGTAGGATGTGTCCACCGTGGTTATAGAGTAACCACTAGTTTTCCCTGTCCTGATGCATCTGTGAAGCACATTTTAGGTCATGTTTCTGGATGAGTTTATGTGCATGCTCTGTAAGCATCAGCAATCGTGGATATGTAATGCTTCTGTCCTGGTGTCAGCCCCAAATGCTGTAGTCTTTTAGCCAAGTGTGACATGCCAGTAGCCTGCTGAATCTTTCACAGACGTGGCCCAGTGATTGCATCGGGCCTGAATTAATTTGCTGCTTTTTGGAGTGGGAATCAATTCTTTAAAATACATTTTCAGTAGTTCCAAGCTAGCGTTCCTAATGTCGTCTGACCCCACATGGGCAGCATGAGCCCCCAGTGATTTGAGCCTTCCTACGGCTTTAGGAAAACACTACAACATTATGCATTAATGTCAATATGGTTTTGCTTTCCTACTGAGACTAAGGGTCTGGTTGCCTTGGAGCTTGATGTTGACCAAGAGGAGTGGCCCTAGCAAGAAGAGCGGCTGTTACTCCAAGGGAAACCACTGAACACACTGCTGCCTGCCAATATGCAACATTCTTCATTTTGATATTTGAAATATTTTGATGAAGATGTTCCTCACTAATATACTTGCCGTTTCCACATAATTCTAATGCTTATTGGTTATTTTGTAATCTCAATTTTCCCGTAAATTTAATGCGCTGCCACAGTCCCCATTAGAAAAACTCGTCTCAGATTACAATCTACACATATCATGATATTGAAAACATGTTGTTTTTCCTAAAGTTACCTCTCTTTGAATTATGAAATTCTACAATAGAAAATAGGTATTTTCATTGTCTGGTTAAAGTCCTTGAATTGACCTATTGAATGTATTTATTGACGAAGTGAATTGACCTATTCTATTACTTTATGTCAATGTTAAATTTAATTGAACGCTATAAACGAATGTAATCTATAACATTTAAATAACATTTAAAATAATTAATTGTACTATTTCAATAAGGGACATAGACACATGATTAGAAACGTGCAATGTAATTTGTCCTATATAGTGTTCAAAGCAGATAATATTGGAGAATGACATCAAGACCATTATTGCACTGAGACAGCCATACATTTTTGGCAAGATACCATCATCGTGTTTCATCCGATGCACTCTGACATAGTCTTGGCATTTTCAGCAAATATCACCTGTTTTTTTTTATTCAAAACCAGAAGTAGCAATAATATTGACTGACAAAATCTAAGTTGCTGTCGATTCATGACATTGACGTGTAGGTAAGATTATTTGTACGCATGCGTGAAAATCTACTGCTCACTCGAACGACAACTTTTGGTCTTCACACAATACCCGTAGTTAGCGAATGTCTTCTGCCTGCAAGCATGTTAGCTGTGAATGTAGCCGCCGACATGGTTTAGCAACATTACTCTTTAATAATTAAGCGACTAAAATTGTTTTGTGTAGTTTCAGTCCTTGGGATATTATAGTATAAATGCCTCGTTATGCTCAACTCGTGATGGGCCCCGCGGGAAGTGGAAAGGTAAGTTAACTAACTAAGCTAGCTTGTTTGTTTTTAGCTAAAGTCGTTAGCTATCCACAACACTGAAACGTTACTGTTAGCTTCAGTGGGTAGCTAGCTAACGTTAAGTGTTTGCTGTTTGTTCCATGTCATTCCAAAATGTAGCTAAACGAGCAGGGCTAGGCTATGCTTTACAATTAAAGGCAATTCACATATTAAAATAGTTATAGTTAGCGCTTGCTAGTTTAGTTGCAACATCCAAGGTCTGAGCTACATGCACTGCCATTGACCATGACTTGTCAGTGTCAGAAATGCAGTTCCAGCACTTTTCTAATGTGCTTGTACTGTAGATGTTGCTTGATTTATCCTATTAAAAGTTATCATATCATCACGTATGTTTTTGCCACAGATATTTCAGTCCGCTGTGGTTTATTAATCTCCCCTATCTGTAGAGTACCTACTGCTCGACACTGATCCAGCATGCAGAAGCCATAAACCGCTCTGTACAGGTGGTCAACCTAGACCCAGCCGCTGAACACTTTGATTACCCGGTCATGGCAGGTAAAACACATCTCTGGGGAGTTCTGTGATAGTCCTGTTTATATTACAATGAGTGGCACTGACTGGTTGTTTTTCTACCCTCAGATATCCGGGAGCTGATTATGGTGGATGACGTGATGGAGGATGAGTCACTGAGGTTCGGCCCAAATGGAGGGCTGGTGTTCTGCATGGAGTACTTTGCCAACAACTTTGACTGGCTGGAGGAGAGCCTGGGCCACGTGGAGGATGACTACATACTGTTTGACTGTCCTGGTAAAGTGCTATTCATAGAGAGGGGCAAGGACTTTGATGGATCTGATTTTGAACATGATGATCATAGTTGTTGAGAAGTTTGTGCTGATGTTGTAGTGAGTGGTATTAACTAAAATTATGACGGGTTGTTGATGTCTGCAGGTCAAATAGAGCTCTACACACACCTCCCTGTGATGAGGCAGCTCGTAGAGCAGCTCCAGCAATGGGAATTCCGTGTTTGTGGCGTCTTCCTGGTAGACTCGCAGTTCATGGTGGAGACCTTCAAGGTAATCTGGCCACTATTAACCCACTTTATTCCTGATCATGCTGCCTTTTACTCTGTCAATAATATGCTCTGACAGTAGTATTTGAAGTTAATTGCAATTTTCTCCCATCCCAGTTCATCTCTGGTATCATGGCTGCTTTGAGTGCCATGGTGTCTTTGGAGATTCCAACAGTCAACATAATGACTAAAATGGACCTGCTGAGTCCCAAGGCCAAAAAGGAAATTGAAAAGTAGGTGCCAGAATGAAAGAATTCCTCCTTTTTATGTGTTTATCTGTCACAGTGGTCTTTGTTTATCTGATTTTGTGTGTCTGGCTCTGAATGCATCCTATGCACATGGTTAGCGGACCTGTATTGGCTGACACTGACAGATCTCACTCTCTCCATGCAGATACCTGGACCCAGACATGTACTCAATGATGGAGGACAACTCTGTCACCATTAGGAGCAAGAAGTTCAAGAAGCTGACCAAAGCCATCTGTGGCTTGGTAAGTTCCTGCTGTGCACACAGCCACGCTCAGAGAAAAGGCAGCAATGGTGTTAATGATTTTGAATGATTTCTGAATTTGGAATTCATTTAAAATATATATATGTTTGTTTGTTTTCCAGATTGATGACTACAGCATGGTGAGATTCCTGCCATTTGACCGCACAGATGAGGAAGGCATCAACATAGTGCTTCAGCACATTGACTTTTCCATACAATACGGAGAAGACTTGGAGTTCAAGGAGCCAAAGGTAAGTACATAAAAATCCACTATGTGGACTGAAACGTATGCCTAGTGCTTAACTATAATCCTGCTTTTGGAAGTAATGTACTACATTTCTAAGTATACTAAGTGCGCTCCCAACTACTTAAAACCTTTCACTCACTTTACTTGTTTTTCTGTCCTTAGGAGCCTGAGGAGGAGCCTGACAACACAAATTATGATGATTTATTTCAGGACAAAGTAGAGGACTGAGAGGTGACATAAGAGGCCCAGAAAGAAAAGAATAACATTTGATGGTCAGAGGGAAATGTTAATTGCAGTATCATGCCACAATTATTTATTTATAGACTTATTATGTCTGTTTAAAAATGTTTTAGTTATCATTTTAAGATTGTGTATAGTGTATTGTGACCCTGATATTGCAACCCCCTCCCCCCGTGGAATATTTGGATTATATTTTTTTTGAATAAAAACTATTGTAAAACAGTTTTCACACAAGTATTGCTATGAAAATGTTAAATTGGCACCACCCTGTGGCCATTCAAATATTATACACACCGTATCTGTCTACTTCCTGTAATTCTGTTGGGTGGGACAGGCGGAAGCAGTGTTCTGGCAAACGAAACATTTTTATTTTGCTTGGTTAAAAGATTGACATTTATTTCTTAAAATGCCGGTAAGTAAATTACAATATTATGACCACCTCTTAAATGAACAACCTTTATCAAGTGTGTAGTAATACTGAAATTGGATTAGTTGTATGATAATTGTGCGTGTATGCACCCTAATGATGTACAGACGGTAGAATTGCTAGCTATTGGTGATGCCTTTACCTCACCAGAAGAAGTTGGCTACGTAATTTAATGTACAATATTGCATGATAGTGAGACAGACTAGTTGCCAGTTTAAATGAAAACTAGCAAATTAACATGTTAGCGCTTGCAGCTAATATGGCTAATTTCTAAATTAGCTAGCTAATCTGCTCTTTTGTAACTACTAGTATTATTGACAGCTATCAGGTGCACTGGCTTCTCATCTTGTTTATTTTTTTATTTAACTAGGCAAGACAGTTAAGAACACATTCTTAATCTCACGAAAGGGCCATTATACTATACAAACATCAACTTTTTCAATTTGCTTCGCAGGCGTACCACTCTGGCTTGATGGATGGGGACACCAAGATGGTGGGGAACATGGCTATGCTGCCACTAAAAACCCAGTTCAAGGGCCCTGCAGCAAAAGAGAGTACGTTTCAGCTTGCAAACTCGTACCATCCACACATGGTGTTTAGAAAATAGGCTACAATAATGGACAAAGTTCATGTGTGATACGAACAAGTATTCTGTGATTTATAATTGAGCTATCCATACTCTCAACCTGCACATCAGTTTTTTTTCATTCGCTTCTGACTTTGGTTGCCTGGTGGGGCATGTTTCTTCCTTATTTGGTGTCATGAGTCAGTCGCGTGTTGATTCTCTTTATTTTGAAGAACTTGTCCATCATTCCCTAACTTCCTGTATACTCAATACTCGTTATTTCAGCCAAAGATTCTGACATCATTGAGGAGGCCATCTACTATTTCAAAGCCAACGTCTTCTTTAAGAATTATGAAATCAAGGTAAAGGAAAACTTAATTATTTTATTGTCTATGAGTAAAATGGTGACTGTAAAAGTAGTCACCTGACATGTAAGGAATACTGTCTATGTTGTAATTAAGTTACTTTTTATTTTTTTACAGTACCTATCATTTAGGCCTCTTGCTACAGTGCTTTGGCCCTAGTTTTCCAACATGCCCCAGCCTGCCTCTGAATATTGACACTACAATATCGGCAATACAATCTTCTCATAGCTCTGTTAGCATTCTAACTAAGTTGGATGGTGACTGAAACTAGGCTCTGCTCGCATACACCTATTCATGTTGTTATCAGATAACAGATAGACTAAAGTCAGTAGTAATGAGAATACAAAAGGCTTGGTGTATTCTTGGAGTTAACAACCTGTCCCCCTTCCCAGAACGAGGCAGACAGGACTCTGATCTACGTCACCCTTTACATTTCTGAATGTCTGAAGAAGCTACAGAAGGTAACTGAATCTGATTTGATTGCCAACATGATTTTCAAATGAACTAAATGGCTAATGAATCCAAATAACCGCTCCCTAAGTTATAGAATGTTAGGTCCTCAGAATAATGCAAAGAAAGACATTTGTATTGTGAACTCCCCTCCCAAATTATTTGTTACAGTGCAGCTCCAGGGGTCAGGGAGAGAAGGAAATGTACACTCTGGGCATCACTAACTTCCCCATCCCTGGAGAACCTGGCTTCCCGCTCAACGCCATGTATGCAAAGCCCAGCAACAAGCAGGAAGAGGGTAAGGAGCATTAGCACAAGTCCTTGCAGGATGAGATGTGGGAATGCCAGTAGTACGTTAATCACTTATTTTTAATTGATCTTATTGGTTTCTGGTTTCTGGTTGTCCCTGATCAGAGACAATGAGGGCGTACCTGCAGCAGATCCGCCAGGAGACGGGGCTGAGGCTGTGTGACCGTGTGTTTGACCCCCAGACAGACAAACCCAGCAAGGTGAGACTAATATTTGACTTCCCTATCTGTCACACTAAATCCCAAGTGTACTCAAGTACTAACATTGACAATAAAGTGAAATTGCAGATTACTTAATTGGACTGTGACCTTTTTTTTTTCAGTGGTGGATGTGCTTTGTCAAGAAACAATTCATGAACAAAAGCCTTTCAGCTCCTGGACAGTAGACAACTCAGGAGTGCTGGAGGTTATTCTAAACTAATGTGAGGCAGATGGATTTTTCGGGCCTCCACTTTCGTGTGGCTAAGATGATTTTATACTGAGAGTACATGGACGTGCTATTGTTTCATTGATCACGTTAAACTGGTGCTTAATGTGTCCCTGTTGATCTGAGAAAATGTAAGAACAGCATTGTATTTTTCTTGTTAATTGTGTAAATCAACACTTTATTGGGCTCAAGTTATAGACATTAACTGTGGGTGTAAATGCCTACAATTTCACGTCACACAGGTGAATGGGTAGAACTATTGAGCTACAAGTTTTATTTCTTGTCCATCGCCACTTCCATTAGATATTGTGTTGCGGAGGGCCAGTCTAATGTCTATACTTGAGTAAACATTTAACCAAAAGTGGCATCACTTCATTCATCATACACACAAAACAAAAAGGCTGAGCCAAATCTAAAATTACTTGTGTACATGAGGGCAAACTGATATGTCCCTAAAAATCTAAGCTATAACAGCAAGGAGAATCAAGTACAGTACATATTTACAATCAAATTTTAGATGATCTTTATTACAAAAAATATTCTCTGTTCATCATGCTAATGTTTTTGGTTTATCCCCAAAAATATTGATCAAACACAGAAGAAATGTATCCAGACAGATGTTGACATCACTGGAGACAGTTTCCTTTGCTTACAGGAAAACAACTTAAGGCAGCAGAGTGTATTGACCTCTTTGAAAGGACTTTGCAGAACACTTGAGGGGATGGGCTTCCAGGGGTATAGAACGGGCAACGAAAGCCTTTGTTGGTAACAATCTCTTCAAATACTCTGAACTCCAAAATTGCATAAGAGACAAGTCTAAAATAGATGGCTCAGTGGCAGGTTGAAAATAAAGAATAAGCTCATCAAAACAAATACATCTTGAATTGTCATGATCATCTAAATAAATAAGTATAAGGTGAGAACTGGACAATAACCATGAGGGGGATGTTTATCTACACACATTTACTTGACCCTATTTACACAACTAAAGAAAAGGGTTGGCTTTTTATTCCACATCTTCCTAAGAGCAGAACACGGGTGCAAAAGTCTTTATTGAAGAGTGACATGATGTATCCGCCAAGGTAAAAATTTCAGCTAAAAAAGAAAAAACAGTTAGCTTGCAGACATAAAATATAACAGACAAAGGAGCATCAAGACTGACTAGGAAACACAATGGAAGACTATTTAGTGACCAACCAAGGCACTGAATGGGTCTCACTTTTTGCAACATGAGTGTGAAATTATAGCTGTGTGGATCCAGAAAGGAACTCACTGGGTTTGTGTCGAGGAGGGGGCCTAGTCAAACGCCATCTCCTGACTCTTTCGTACACAGCGAGCGACCTTCCTCTTGAACTCTCCGCAAGGATCCTCTCTCCATTCCTTCTGCAGGGCACAATACAACTGTACATCAAAACCCTGGGTTTAACAATCACTACAATCAACTAAATGGTGGAGTATCCTTCACCACTACCAAATATCAAGACAAATCATGAGCAGTGAAATTTCACATCGAGACAATAAAAACAAACTAGCACCATAATTTCAGCTTTTTCTAACTGAATGGAACGCATGTTTCCCCTGTCTGTGAGGATGTATGTTTGAATTTATGGGACTTAACGGCTGCGTCCACGTTGGCGGGTGAGTCGCCGTTCGGGTCGGCCAGCATGGAGATGACACTGATCATGATGGTCTCTACAGTGTGGATGGGCAGCCAGCGCTCCTCAGGCTTTTCATAGCCAAACTTGTCTTCTCCGGGCTCATGCAGAATGGAGATACACACGTCACCATTCTTTGCCACTGAGAGAGGGAGGAGAGGGGGAGGACACAAACACAGATCTTTGGCTAGATGTATAGCACATGAAACAAAACTGAAGACGAACTCAAAATGTCAAATACATTCTTCTGTACGGATCTGAAACATGGATACCTACTACGAACATGCTGAACAAACTAAAGTCATTCATTAAACACCATCTTATTCGACTTCTGGGAGTCCACTGGCCAGACTGCATCAGCAACATCTGGCTGTGGGAAATTAAAAAACAGGTCCCAATAGAAGCACAACTTAAGAGGAGGAAGCGGTGCTGGATAGGACACACACCAAGAAGAAACAATAAATCAATCACAAAACAGGCCCTAACATAAAACACATAAGGCAAACGCTAAATAGGAAGACCTAAAACCACCTAGAGACCAAGCACAGAGCAGATGGTCTGACATCGCTAGGCCTAGAGAGGATAGCACATTTTATTTTTAACCTTCATTTAACCAGGCAAGTCAAATAACAAATTCTTATTTACAATGACAGCCTAGCAAGAGGCCTATGGGGGCGTGCTGGGATAAACAATTTAAATGTAGGACAAAACACACATCACAACAAGAGACACCACAACATAAGAGACCTAAAGACAAAACATGGCAACACAAACATTGTTAGGCACAGACAACAGCACAACATTTTAGAGACAAAAACATGATGCAGCCACAAGTATCAAGAGTGTAGAGATGGAGATAAAACTGTCCAGTTTGAGTGTTTTTTTGCAGCTCGTTGCTGTGGCTAGCTGTAGGGAACTGAAAAGAGGAGCGATCCAGGGATGTGGGCCTTTAACAGAATGTGACTGTCAGAATGGGTGCTGGAAGATGAGGGTTGCTGTAGGCATCTCAGACAGGAGGAGTGAGGCCCAATATGTTTTTTATAAATAAGCATCAACCAGTGGGTCTTGCACCGGTATACAGAGAGGGCCAGTTTACAGAGCAGTACAGAGTGCAGTGGTGTCCATTGGTGGAAAATCTGATGGCCGAAGAGTAAAGAACACCTAGCCGCTCGAGAGCACCCTTACCTGCCGATCTATAAATTGTCTCCACAATCTAGCATCTAAATCTGGGTTAGTTTGGCAGCAGGTGTGAAAGTGGAGCGAGCACAGAAAGGGATGAAAGCATTCCACGATGGCTTATGTTCCACAAGGAATACAAAAGGCCTAAGTAAGTAAGAATTGCACATGAAACCAATTACCATTGGGATGCCATATTTCTGTGATGAACTTCATCTTCGGGGGCCTATGAGGGTAGTCATGGGGAAAGGTCAGGTAGGCTTTAAAGAAACCACCCTCACTGTAAAGAGAAGATGAGACCATTTGTAAATCAGATGGACGGTAGCAAATGACTTTTCCAAACACACAAAGTTAGTAAAACATACTCACAATAATGTATCTTGAGGGCCAATAACGACCACCTCCCACTGATGGATGTCATCATCGTCTATGAGACCGGCAGAAAATCCCTCCACGGGGTTCTTGTTGAGTTCTAAAAAGATTAAACAAACACACTGACGTTACCCAATACCCCAGCCTGGAAAATGTGCTTTACTTGTAACGTTAGCCGTGCGTGTTGTCAAGCTTTTCTCAAACATCCTACTGGAATTCAAATAACTTTGTTAGTTAGCTAACGAGTTACAATGGAAATGTAGTTTTAGACAGCTGGCTTTGAAGTGACGTACCTGGTACACTACTCCACAAGCCTTAGCAAATTAGCTACTAACGTGTTAACGTTACTATCAATGTTGTGTTTCGCTAGTTAACTAGCCAGCTTGCTAGCTAACTACAAGCAAAGAAGTGGTATGTCACGCGTTAGCTAGCTAAACATTTATCAGCTGTGAATTTGCATTGCGTAGCTAATAGCTGTAAATAGCTAAATTGACATATTCAATACAAGCAAAAACCAGCATAATTCGACTACTAAGTGATTAGTCACTAACGTTATAGGTAGAAAGTTAACGGTAAAAAGCGTGGTAGTTTAACGTTAAGTTAGCTAACGGTTGTGTAGCGAGCTATTTTACCTGCCAGTTGTTTTCGAAGCAGCAGTGATGATTGATCAGTCATTTTATGTGGATTAGTTGAGCTAACTAATATAGACAACGACCTGAGCTAACTCTAACATAAAATATAACACAACAAAGAATTAGAGAGATACCTAACTACAGTAGCCTGCTTCCGATGTTAGAATAAGGCCTATTTGGTTGATCGTTTCGCGCAGGGATGCACAGCTTGTTACACGGCTAAGCTAGCAAAAGCCCCACACAAACACCGCATGCGCCTTGCTCGTATTCTTCTTCGAGGTTTATTGGCAGACTACACTCATTAGATGTATTGCCGCCACCTATTCTACGAGGTAGTAAAAATACCCCAAAAAACAAAATATGTTTTTGGATGAAAAAAATCATACTAATTACCAACAACAACAAAAACACTAAGCAAATGCACGCTACATTTCAAACAAAACACTGTACTCCTTCAGTTGGATTTAAATGCCTATTCAGATCCATACACAGCACAGCAACCTCTTCATTCAGTAGTCCGTGTAACATTTCGGCTGTAAAGACCCAGAAACCTATTTGCCGCTTCTAATTAGATTTTTGATTCGTTTGTTGCGTTCACTTGCACTAGTCAAAGTCCACCTTCTTCACTGTTCGTGTGTCGGGATCCTTCTCCTAGATGGCATTCACTCCAGATGTGGGACATCCACTACCATCTCTACTCTACTCACCCCTTCAGCAATTTTCACTGTCTCTACATATAACACCTGCTTGATAGTCCTGAGCCTAGCTACTGCGACCTTCATCCTTACAGGGCACTCCGGGGATTTGGGAACGTGATTCCTTTCACAACTACAGAAACATGCTTAATCTGACTCTTCAACTACTACACATTTATTTATTTACACTTTCCACGTGTCCAATGTTTTACATTTGTACCCCTGCAGCAATTTCTGTACATAGGGTCTCACAGAATATTTCACATACCCAACTTTTACATAAATCGGGAGAACCACTTCATCAAACGACAGGAAAACCGATAGGCTTAGTTCCTTCTTTCCGTCTATCATTCGATTTAAGCGACGTGCATCTACCACGCCTGTAATGCTATCCCCAAAAGATAACACCTTTAATCGGTGCCCTACTCTGAAACGCCAAGAAGAAAGAGCAAGACATGTGCAATAGTTTTGTCCCCGTCCCTGTTTAGGTAGAAATACTGAGGGATGTGTAAACCACTCAAATACAAAACTGTGGTTGCAAAACTGACAACCCATGATATCACAATTATAGTTTTAACCAGGTTTTGAGGCCATATAGTGTTTGTTTACATTTGCTTTGCTTCCTAACATTGGAGTAAAACAAGCTTATATGTTGGGTTCTGATGGGGTACAACATTGATCTAAGCTCATGAGACATAAATTATATTCTTCCAGGATCAATGAATGGTGATTTATAATTAATTTAGAAGTCCTAAAATGGATGTAGCAAGATAAATCATTTTCAATTTCTTCCATTACTGCAAAAATACTTTTAAACAGCTGAAGGAAAGCTACACAATATTTCTTCATGGAACATTACCTTCTTTATATCTTGAAATTATAACATGCCAATGGATACAATTACACTGAACCAAAAATATAATTGCAACGTAAAGTGTTGGCCCCATGTTTCATGAGCTGAAATAAAAGATCCCATACATTTACCATACACACCAAAAGCTTATTTCTCTCAAATGGTGTGCACAAATGTGTTTACATCCCTGTCAGTGAGCATTTCTCATTTGCCAAGATAATCCATCCACCTGACAGTTGTGGCATATCAAGAAACTGACTAAACAGCATGATCATTACACAGGTGCATCTTGTGCTAGGGACAATAAAAGGCCACTCTAAAATGTGGTTTCCTCACACAACACAATGCCACAGATGTCTCAAGTTTTGAAGGAGCATGCCATTGGCATGCTGACTGCAGGAATGTCCACCAGAGCTGTTGCCAGAGAATTTGATGTTCATTTCTCTACCGTAGGCCACCTCCAACTTAATTTGAGAGAATTTGGAAGTACGTCCAACTGGCCAACCACATTTAACTACATCAGCCCAAGACCTCCCCTTCCGGCTTCTTCACCTGCAGGATGGTCCAGCCACCTGGATAGCTGATGAAATTGTGGGTTTGCACAAGCAAAGAATTTCTGCACAAACTGTCAGAAAACATCTCAGGGAAGCTCATCTGTGTGCTCATCATCCTCACCAGGGTCTTGACTTGACTGCAGTTTGTCGTCGTAACCGACTTTAGTGGGCAAATGCTCACCTTCGATGGCTACTGGAGCTGGAAAAGTGTGCCCTTTACGGATGAATCCTGGTTTCAACTGTATCGAGCAGATGGCAAACAGCTTAGCGTGTATGGCATTGTGGACGAACAGTTTGCTGATGTAAATGTTGTGAACAGAGATCCCCATGGTGGCAGTTGGGTTATGGTATGGGCAGCCATAAGCTCCGGACAACAAATACAATTGCATTATATCAATGGCAATGTGAATGCACAGAGATACCGTGATGAGATCCTTAGGCTCACTGTCATGCCATTCATCCGCTGCCATCCCCTCATGTTTCAGCATGATAATGCATGGCCCATGTCACAAGGATCTGTACACAATTCCTGGAAGCTGAAAATGTCCCAGTTCTTCCATGGACTGCATACCCACCAGACATGTCACCCATTGAGCATATTTGGGATGCTCTGGATCGACAGCATTGTTCAATATCCAGGAACTTCACAGAGCCATTGAAGAGCGGGACAACATTCTACTGGCCACAATCAACAGCCTGATCAATTCTATGCAAAGGACATGTGTTGTGCTGCATGAGGCAAATGCTAGTCAAACCAAATACTGACTGGTTTTGTGATCCCTGCAGCCTCCTTTTTTTTTAAGGTGCTTGTGACCAACTGTTCCATATCTGTATTTCTAGTCATGTGAAATCCATAGATTAGTGTCTAATGAATGTATTTACATTGACTGATTTCCTTATATGAACTGTAAGTCAGTAAAATCTTTGAAATTGTTGTTTCTATTTTTATACAGTGTACAATAATGTTAAGTATAGAAGTAGCTAGACTAACATCATTTCAATTACATTTCAGAGAGTTTGTTGCACACCTCCAGAAGTATAACATTGGAACTTCAACTTCCTAGAATATAAAACCACCAAATTAACCACATGCACGAATAAAACAAATAATAACAACTTAATTTCTTGCACAATTTTATTATTTTAAACCAAAAAATGATACATCACACAGACATTTAAATGTGTATAGTTTAAAAAAATCTTTGACAGGCTTAAGTGTACAACAGTCAGAGATATACAGTGAGCTCCAAAAGTACAGTGACACTGTTGTTGTTTTGGCTCTGTACTCCAGAACTTTGGATGTGAAATGATACAATGACTGAGGTTAAAGTGCAGACTGTCAGCTTCCATTTGAGGGTATTTAACCATTTAGAAATTACAGCACTTTTTGTACATTGTCTCCCCCTTTTAGGGGACCAAAAGTATTGGGACAAATTGACTTATGTGTATTGAAGTAGTCAAAAGTGTAGTATTTGGTCCCATATTTCTCGAACGCAATGATTACATCAAGCTTGTGACTCTACAAACTTGTGCATTTGTCGTTTGATTATTTTGTGCCCAATAGAAATTCATGGTAAATGATGTATTGTGTAATTTGAGTGACTTTTATTTGATATTTGTGCTTCTGTAACTTTCCCACGCATCATTATTCAGGAGTATTCATAATCATAGTAGCATCCACATGAATGTAGAAGTGTTCAGAACATATTCTATTCTTATTTACAATAAAAGTGACTCCAAAATGACAATACCATTTCTATCAGGCACAAAATAATCAAACTCAACCAAAACAAACAGCAAATGCATCCAACAAGTTTGTAGACTCACACACGTAATCCCGGTGTACTAGGAATATGGGACCAAATAACAAAACATTTGACTACTTTAATATACGTATATGTGGCACCTTCATTGGGGATATAGATGAAAATACCTTCAAATTAAAGCTGACAGTCTGCACTTTAACCTCATAGTCATTGTATCATTTCAAATCCAAAGTGCTGGAGTACAGTCAAAAAAAGTGTCAAACCCCAATAATTTTGGAGCTCACCGGAACTCTTGACTAAAATCTAGAATTTACTGGGATTGTTCTAATACTATTATTTTGAAAGATGTTTTGAAAGGTGTGTGTGTGTGTGGGGGGGGGGGGATTCTATCCATGCTTTGTAATATAAACACATTCAGAGCAATAACATACTTTTTTTTTTTGATACAGAGTCTGAGATAGTAAGGTAAATTAGCAGTGTGGAACAAGCTTGCAGGTATACTGCATTGATAAAGCATAGAAGCAAAACTGCAAACCTCTCAGGTTGTATGGCAAAACCTTGTATTTTCAGTGATATCCCTTATGGAAGTGGGCATGTATTTTTAGTGTCACCTAAGCATTGGCGTGCAGATCAAGCTTTTACGTCATGGGCTTTTCAATTAACCACCTTCTAAGTTGTAATTCTTCTACAGAGTGATTTATTTGCCATTTATGTGGCTTTAGGCTACTAATTGTAAGAAACAAAAGAAAAAAGTGACACATGCATAAAAAGCTTAAAGGTCTACCATTGCCTTGCTACCAGCCACTCGTTGAACATTTCCCACTTTACACTAGCTGATCCGTAGGAATCACACTGGCTGACAAGAAGCATATGGGTCACTAGACATGACATAATCATCTGGAATGTGTATAATATAAACTAGACATTAATGCATTGACATACGCTCTATGCAAATGAAACATTTCAGAGTAAGAAAAAAAGAGACTTTTTACTGACTGGCCAGAAAGCATCTATGGGGAAACCAAAATATTCAGACAATCTTCACAGGGGAAAATGCTCCCTTCCTCATACTGCTCTACCCATGACGAACAAGGCGGTCAGGTAGGATCCATAGCTCGATATGCAACAGAGCTGCAGGACTGCTCTCGCACGGAACACGCAAGCTTCTTGGAGTGGGTAGAAGTCGCTTCTAACCACTCGTCCATTGCACCGTCAGATATATGGTCAGATGTTTTATCTACCCACAAATTGTTATTGCTGGGGTTACAATGATGTGGTCCTAGAGCTGTGGTTAGGGAAACATCCACCCACCTCAAGCAAAACTCTTCCCAGCAAATATCCATTGAACAACTGATACACTACAATTCCATAAACTCCAAGCATCAAGTCCTCATTTTGGCTACTGTGAAATGAAACAAACACACTCCATACAACAAATATTTTTTCAGTGTATAAATGTAGCAGTTTTTTTTTAGGAGGGGGGGGGGGGGGGGGGGTCTTCTTCTCAAAGGCACCTTTCAAAATTTAATAGCTTATGACACTTCCCTGTCAAGATTCAGACACCCATCATACATCTGACTATGAATAAACCTAAAACAAAACCGCCTAAAACTACAATAAAACCCATAGAAATTATTCTATATAAACTGAAATCTCTCCTAATATGTACAAGAAAAACTGAACATATAATGTTTCATGTACATCTTATAAGTCACCTTCACTCTTCTTTCTGTACAGTACTGATAAACCTCAACACAGTGCTATAACACCAGTAATCAATCACTGGTGTAGTTCAGTCACAGGGGCTGCTACTCTACTGCCAACATGTCTTACAAACTGATTGTGATTGCTGTACTCCGAAAAGAAGTTTGAATGGGAAAATATGCAATAAATAAAGCTCAACTAAATCTCACGTGTCTGGTCAGAGATCAGTGCAAATTTGTTTATTTTTCAATTCGGGCAATATTCATTTGTCTGATTGGTCTACAAAGTGCTATTCCTGGCCTATACTGGATAAAATAACAATATTTGCTACAAACTTCAGGAAATATTAATAAGATGATCCATCTCAAGCACTCAGACTAAAAAAGCTCAATGGGGTTTATGCAGTTCCAGCTGTTCTTCCACCATGGCAGCCATTTCACTTTGGTCAAAAGGAAATGCGCAGTGAGGTCCATTTCCTGTCAAGGCCCAGAAGTGGCACATACAGCAATCCTCTCTACATTCTCCTGTTTATGGTCAAAAAAATCTATCTGCTGGGTCCAAAAGGGCAACATTGTCATTCTTAATACGGCAAACTTAGCATCGACAAATTGTCACAGACAGCGATGAATAAAGTACAATACTTCTGTAACAGCACCTTTATATGGTTCTATCACAGGAATGTACATTAAGCTGGGTCAATAACAACACACAACATTTTTTTCTCCACACACAGGCCTGTGGGCTGTGACAGGCCATACAATTGTGTTAACGCTCTTAAAAACTCTTCTGGTTTCCTCGAAAACGACAAATAAAATCAAAATCAATGTAAATCATCAAAGAAACCAAAAAGAGGAAAACAGACAAGTTAAGCCCACTCACTATAATATCAGGCTATACTATTGTCCACAAATCACCATTACAAGCCAAACTAAAAATAGCACAATGCCCCGCGTAGGGGTTGAGATTCATATTTTTCACACAGAGTGGCTTCTTATAGAGTGATACCTCACGTCTTAAGAGAAGTGAGGGTCTATTTGTGATTGCTTAGCGCTGAATTATTGACAGAATCAAATGGAGCGTGTCTGTGACTGCAGTAGAATCCTCCGGCAGACTGCTTGGCTGTGATTGCTCAGGGCAGCGTTACTGACGGTAAGAGGCTGTGTGTATGGGACACTGCACAGAAATGAATAGCTAACACACTCAGTCCGTGTAGTGGGGTCCTGTCTGACACACGGAGGAGTGTGTAGTGGCCTTCTCACAAGCCCTTCATCTCCAACATCAACCAGGCGGTCACAGGCTCCACTGTGAGTATGAGAGACCAGCGTCACCAGTCCCAAGCATACCCAGTCCAGGCCCTTCATAACACACCCCCTGCCCCCACCACTGGCTGGTATCTCCATGGAAACTAGAGGGTGGAGGGAGGATACTGAGTTGGTAGGGAGGAAGTCAGATTGAATGGGCATGGTGGTGTCTGTCCAGAATGACTGACATCATAGTTTAGCAGCATCCACGGGTGCTGAGCAGAGTCCTCAGATGCAGAGCCCTGACTGTAGTGCTGTGAGGCGACGCTCGATGCACTCCTTACCTGCAGAGAGAGAACGGGGGGATGGGGGTTTAGAAGCAGTAGTTAATCAATGGATATGGTCAAAGGGACAAGTCACTGAGCTAAGTAAACAACAGTATACTTCCAAAACTATTTAGCGTGAAATTGCATTCCTGTAGTCATGGAAATAAAATGGTGTTCTATGAAGATATATGTTCCTTTTTTATTTTCCCCTAACCCCATCACCCCTCCCGATTGGAGAAAACTAATGGACAACAATACTTAGGCTTCTATTTCCAGCTATACATACATTTTACAGACACAGTATATTTAAGCAATAAGGCACGAGGTGTGGTATATGGCCAATATACCATGGCTAAGGGCTGTTCTTATGCACAACGAAGCACCGAGTGCCCGGACACATACCTTAGTCGTGGTATATTGGCCATATATCACAAACCCCTGAGGTGCCTTATTGGTATTATAAACCGGTTACCAACGTAATTAGAGCAGTAAAAATACATGTTTTGTCATACCCATGGTATACGGTCTGATTATAAACCAACCAGTTCATAATTTACATTCGTTCTCTTTTGTTTGTTTTAGTCCCATCCTTCAGCTATTCTCAACCCCTCCCAACTATCTCTGAAGAGCGTCCAGTTTTGATTTCTAGCTGCCATATATTTTTTCCACTGTGCTGTTTCACAAAAGAACCTTCCTATTCTCATAGTTTCTACAGATTGTAAATTAAAGATACATTTTTTTGCTAAGAGTATTTTGCTAGGCCAGATCTAGGTAAGGGGTTGTGGTGAGAGATGAGAGGTGACTTACATTTGGTAACGATGAGGATGTCTTCGTGCTCGGTGAGGAGCAGGGACAGGCCCTCCATCAGCAGCAGGGCCTTGTGGTAGCGCTGCACCGACGCCTCTCCCTGGTGGAACATCTCATCCAGAGCAGCAGCCTGCACCTGGGGAGAGACAGAGGGAGAGACAGAGGGGGAGATAGTGGGCAAAGTCAGAGAGGATAGAGGAATACTGCCACGATAAAGGTTTGTAAATGGGTTTGAATACAAGGGATTCCATTTGGAAGTATGGGTGAATAATAGCAAAGACCCCAATCATACTCCTTATTATCAGGTTAACTCAAATATCACTTTATGACAGCTACACACTACATGCACGTGGTTGATGAAAACATGTAGCTGTATAAAATGGTTAAACGAGTCAACCACAAGCCTAGTAGAGGGTGAAGAAGAGATCAGATGCTGAAGAAGAGATCAGATGCTGAGATGACAGAAACGGTGTTGAGCTGAACACAGTGTCTCCCTCACCATCTGAACGGTGTTGAGCTGAACACAGTATCTCCCTCACCATCTGAACGGTGTGGCTGAACAGCAGCCTCTCGGCGGTGATAGTGTTAATGTGGTCCATGAGACGGTGCTTCCTAGAGAAGAAGCGCTCCAGCCGGGCGTTGAGGGAGAGGCAGGACGACACGCTGGACTTGAAAAGCTTGTTCAGTCTCTTCACCACTAAACACACGGTCACAGAGGAGAGGGTTAAGAGAGGAACAGTGTTATATACAGACAGAGAGCATACCTACTCCAAGTAGGGTTGGGCTCAAGAATATTTACTGATATATCATCTACTACTTAGGTTTAATGTTATATCCTCCTGTAAATGTTGGCTTTTAATTTTGGCTTCTCCAATCAGCCATGTTGTAAGGTTGTTGGGTCTTACCTTGTTTGACAGTAGCAGAGGGGTACAGTTTGCCCTGTTTGATGCACTCCATGGCTGTGTGTAAGGCAGACGACAGGAGCTCTGCAGTCTTCATGTACAACACCAGCTGCTCCGCATAGCTGAGACACAAACACACACAGATCAGAATCATGGCAAGTTTTTTAGCTAGTGCTACAGTCATCGCAAAGTGTCTCTGAATGTCAAAGTGAGCAGTAAACAAGTCTGACTTGCTTTTATCATCCATTTGTAAAGAGCTCCTCTTCCATTAAAAGGAAATACTGGACAAAGTCGTTTCAGTAATAGTGGTAGAACTGGTTAAGCTTTATTGGCTGGTGGCTCTCACCTCCACTCCCGGCTGAGGGAGCTGATCTGGTCTGCCACCAGGCTCTGCTGCTGCAGGAGGGAGGGTGGGGAGGTGTCCCCTTGCTCCGCCACAGCCCCAGCCCCGGTCCCCCTGACTCCCGCCACCTCCATCAGACAGCAGGCAAAGTCCAGGGTGAAGTGAAGGCTCCTCAGGGTCTCTGTGTGCTCCTGCTGCTCTCAGACAGTCAGAGGGAGAGAGAGAGACAAGGTCACTCACATTGACCACTACAAAGTTCGCTATTACAAACCTAATTATCTTAACATGTCACGTTAATTCTCCTAACCTGCTACAAAAAGTCACTTCTGCTATTCAAAACTGGCAGATATGCCCTGAGAACAGTCTTGGTTTCCACTAATGCGATAGAGCCGCTCTGCATTTGAGTAACCATAGCAACTGCTGCGTTTGGCTGCTGCTCTGCGCTCACGAGACAGTTGCCTCGGCTGCACACAGGTGATAATAACAACATTATGAGATTTTGGCAATGAAGGCAGCCCTTGCACTTTATTTGACTTGATGAGAATCTGTTTGGGATGAAAATGTTGTCAATAAAGTAGTGAATTGGGAGCTTTAACAGTGTGAGGGCCTTCATGTTCTATACTAGTATTCTTTATTAGCCCTGCACCTATGTTTTTAAGGATGTGCATATGACCACAAACTTTCCTAAAGACAGCCCTTGTACTTACCCAGAGTTGGATGAACTCATGGATATGGACATGTGGAATTGTGTAAATCTCTGCATGCATTTGAGGTAAAGTAGTGACTGGCTACAACTGGAGCGAAACTGAGCCGACATGAGGGGGAGGGGCAAAATGACCATGGATTTTTAAAAATATATTTCTATTAAGTTAACTATTAGCCCTACAAACAGTCTCCTTCTGAAATTATCCACACAATACATATTAACCCCCCAAACAAACTCTGTTTAGAACTACTGCCCGTTATTGTGGAGTGTCGATTCTGTCCTGTCCTGAACTTGACTCTAGAACTTCACTCCCATTCCTGCTGGAATACCACTGGACCTGCAAGACCCACGGGAGTCCTGTTCCCGTGTCACCCTCTAATGGGCATTCCTTAATACAGACACAGAGATGAAATGAGAGAAAGAAACATGCAGAGACAGAGAGAGTGACAGAAAGAAACATGCAGAGACAGAGAGTGACAGACAGCAACAACCCCACATCCCACCCCATGCCCACTCTCATCCTCTCACCGCCATCAGTGTCTCCTCTGGCAGCTCAGGGGCCAGGAAGGTGACCGGTCCCCCCATGTTGGCTGTGATGGGGTCCGTGAAGCTGTAACGTGGACTGGAGGGATCCTCGAAGCCTTCCAGATAGGTGCCTGTCTGATATCGGCTAGTAAAGGACCCCACTGGGCTGATAGAGCTGGAGGAGCCTGCTATAGAAAGTAGAGGTTAGAGCATGGCAAGAAGCTCAGAACAGGCACTAGATCATGGCTAACATAGGGAAATGTATTGTGTACATCGTTGCCACTGAGATCGCCATAGCCAGTCGCATTCTAATTCTGTGGTGGGACAGCTAGGAGGGGTCTCACTATCTTCCTGGCAGGTGGGAGCTGGGGAGGGGGGATGGGAGGGTCAGGTCTACGGGGATCTGGGATTGTGGGAGGAGGGAATCTTATGGTCTACCACAACCTTTTTTGTTTCATACTGCAATATCCAAATTGTACCATTTGTAACCTTTACCAAACTGTGCCATTGTATACTCTGCTGCTGTTTTTCATCATTGGTATCAATATCATTTTTTAACACATTACATAGTGGTGCTGTGCTGAGTAAAGGATGACATCACCAGGCTGCTGAGAATTTACCTGAGTACTGCCTGGTCCTGGAGGTGTGTGGTAGGGTGCTGCTGTTGGGTGGGGAGCCCACAGTGAACACCACCTGGGCTGGGCTGGCTGAGCCTGCAGCCATGGCACCATCACCAGAGGGTGCTGACGGACAGAAACACAGCACTAATAATTTTTTACATGTATTTTATTTCCCCTTTATTTAACCAGGTAGGCTAGTTGAGAACAAGTTCTCATTTGCAACTGCGACCTGGCCAAGATAAAGCAAAGCAGTGTGACACAGACAACACAGAGTTACACATGGAGTAAACAATAAACAAGCCAATAACACAAACAAGTCAATGACAAAGTAGAGAAAAGAAAGTCTATATACAGTGTGTGCAAAAGGCATGAGGAGGTAGGCAATAAATAGGCCATAGGAGCAAATAATTACAATTTAGCAGATTAACACTGGAGTGATAAATGAGCAGATAATGATGTGCAAGTAGAGATACTGGTGTGCAAAAGAGCAGAAAAGTAAATAAAATAAAAACAGTATGGGGATGAGGTAGGTATATTGGGTGGGCTATTTACAGATGGACTATGTACAGCTGCAGTGATCGTTTAGCTGCTCAGATAGTTGATGTTTCAAGTTTGTGAGGGAAATAAAAGTTCAGCGATGTTTGCAATTCGTTCCAGTCACTGGCAGCAGAGAACTGGAAGGAAATGCGGCCAAATGAGGTGTTGGCTTTGGGGATGATCAGTGAGATATACCTGCTGGAGCGTGTGCTACGGGTGGGTGTTGTTATCGTGACCAGTGAACTGAGATAAGGCGGAGCTTTACCTAGCATAGACTTATAGATGACCTGGAGCCAGTGGGTCTGGCGACGAACATGTAGCGAGGGCCAGCCGACTAAAGAATACAGGTCGCAGTGGTGGGTGGTATAAGGTGATTTGGTAACAAAACGGATGGCACTGTGATAGACTGCATCCAGTTTTCTGAGTAGAGTGTTGGAAGCTATTTTGTAGATGACATCGACGAAGTCGAGGATCGGAAGGATAGTCAGTTTTACTAGGGTAAGTTTGGCGGCGTGAGTGAAGGAGGCTTTGTTGCAAAATAGAAAGCCGATTCTAGATTTGATTTTGGATTGGAGATGTTTAATAGGAGTCTGGAAGAAGAGTTTACAGTCTAGCCAGACACCTAGGTATTTATAGTTGTCCACATATTCTAGGTTGGAACTGTCCAGGGTGGCGATGCTAGTCGGGCGGGCGGGTGAGGGCAGCGAACGGTTGAAAAGCATGCATTTGGTTTTACTAGAGTTTAAGAGAAGTTGGAGGCCACGGAAGGAGTGTTGTATGGCATTGAAGCTCGTTTGGAGGATCGTTAGCGCAGTGTCCAAGGAAGGGCCAGAAGTATACAGAATGATGTCGTCTGCGTAGAGGTGGATCAGGGAATCGCTCGCAGCAAGAGCGACATCATTGATTTAGACAGAGAAAAGAGTCGGCCCGAGAATTGAACCCTGTAGTACCCCCATGGAGACTGCCAGAGGTCCGGACAACATGCCCTCCGATTTGACACACTGAACTCTGTCTGTAAAGTAGTTGGTGAACCAGGCGAGGCAGTCATCAGAAACAACAAGGCTATTGAGTCTGCCAATAAGAATACGGTGATTGACAGAGTTGAAAGCCTTGGCCAGGTCGATGAAGACAGCTGCACAGTACTGTCTCTTATCGATGGCGGTTAATGATATCGTTTAGTACCTTGAGCGTGGCTGAGGTGCACCCGTGACAGGCTCGGAAGCCGGATTTCACAGCGGAGAAGGTACGGTGGGATTCGAAATGGTCAGTGATCTGTTTATTAACTTGGCTTTCAAAGACTTTAGATAGAGACCTATATCCATCCTGCCCTGCCTAACAGTTTGGGTCTAGGGTGTCACCCCCTTTGAAGAGAGGGATGAACGCGGCAGCTTTCCAATCTTTAGGGATCTCGGACGATACGAAAGAGAGGTTGAACAGGCTGGTAATAGCGGTTGCAACAATGGCGGCGTAGAGTTTTAGAAAGAGAGGGTCCAGGTTTTGCAGCTCTTTCAGAACATCTGCTGTCTGGATATGGGTGAAGGAGAAGCTGGGGAGGCTTGGGCGAGTAGCTGCGGGGGGGATGGAGCTGTTGGCCAGGGTTGGAGTAGCTAGGAGGAAGGCATGGCCAGCCATTGAGAAATGCTTATTGAAATGTTCGATTATCATGGATTTATCAGTGGTGACCATGTTACCTAGCCTCAATGCAGTGGGCAGCTGGGAGGAGGTGCTCTTGTTCTTCATGGACTTTACAGTGTCCCAAAACTTTTTGGAGTTAGAGCTACAGGATGCGTATTTCTGCTTGAAAAAGCTAGCCTTTGCGTTTCCTGACTGACTGCGTGTATTGGTTCCTGACTTCCCTGAACAGTTGCATATCGTGGGGACTATTCGATGCTATGGCAGTCCGCCACAGGATGTTTTTGTGCTGGTCAAGGGCAGTCAGGTCTGGAGTGAACCAAGGGCTATATCTGTTCTTAGTTCTGCATTTTTTGAACGGGGCATGCTTATCTAAGATGGTGAGGAAATTACTTTTAAAGAATGACCAGGCATCCTTGACTGATGGGATGAGATCAATATCCTACCAGGATACCCGGGCCAGGTCGATTAGAAAGGCCTGCTCGCAGAAGTGTTTTAGGGAGCGTATGACAGTGATGAGGGGTGGTCGTTTGACCGCGGACCCATAGCGGATACAGGCAATGAGGCAGTAATCGCTGAGATCCTGATTGAAAACAGCGAAGGTGTATTTGGCCCATGTTTACGGATTTAGGGTTGTACCTGGTAGGTTCCTTGATGATTTGTGTGAGATTAAGGGCATCTAGCTTAGATTGTAGGACTGCCGGGTTGTTAAGCATATCCCAGTTTAGGTCACCTAACAGAATGAACTCTGAAGCTAGATGGGGGCCAATCAATTCACAAATGGTGTCCAGGGCACAGCTGGGAGTGGAGGGGGGGTCGATAGCAGGCGGCAACAGTGAGAGACTTATTTCTGGAGAGGTTAATTTTTTAAATTAGAAAACACATAGGCCAGAGAATATGAACCATAGTAACTAATGACCTAGCTATGTGCAGTGGAGCACGTAGTCATTTACCGTGGTAGTTAGATGCATGCTTTTAACATCCAGTTTGCCCATATTATTAGCAGAGCAGTATAAATAAAACCTGATGTCCTCCAACAGCAGGGGTTTAAAAACAGTTAATGTTTTAGTATGTTGAAACATAATATACCAGTAAGGAAACCTCCATCTTATCAGAATCAACTTTCACTGACCCACTTAGACAGGCCACCTTGAAAAATTATTGGCTCTTTGTGTGGTTTTGCACGCCAAATGTGCTACAGTTACAGTCCAAAGCTGAACGCCACACTGAAAGCCTCTATCCTGACCAAACTGACTAGCATGATATTCCACCTTATCTCATCTAGAATAAAATGGGATCCTTGTCTCTTTTTCAAAGGTTTAAGTGTTGAAATTTACCCCTGTGGAATGTCACCCAATTGATACCGTGACCCCAGTTGAAAAAGTGAGTGAAGAAATCTGTTTAGTCTTGCTGAACATTCATACAAAGAGTGAACCAACGAAGTTGCTTAACTTTAAACAAGGATCTCCAGTCAGTCACTGATATATATATATATATATATCTCTAGTCAAGCTCAGTTCATGAACATAGCAGCTCTCTCTTTAGTCATTCAGGTAGTCATCTACTGAAGAGTAAAACTTGGTAAACAGCTCTACTAAGCCCACCTGTGATGTCTATGGCTCCTCTGTTAGAGCCGAGGTTCTCATTGCTCCCCTGCTCCCCCAGCGGCCCTCCAAATGCAGCCATCAGCAACATGTCAGACAGACGACTTGCACTCTGAGACCTGCCAACCTGCTGTCCTGGGTCCCTGTGGTCTGAGGCAGTCCTGCTGCCAGGAGGGGCCAGAACCAGGCCCTGCTGGGCCAGGAAGGTCACCAGGTTGGGGGTGCTGGGAGGTTTTGGAAACTCAAAGGGTGGGATGGCCTGTAGACAGGATGTCAGTGTCAGAGGCAAGACTCAGCCAAAGTAGAGAATATAAAGACTATGGACAGTGAGATTGACTGATTAAAGCCATTTGCTGGATACCTCAGCTTCCTGTAAACACAAGCATAGGTCTTATACTTGATGCGCTGTCCAAAACATGAACTTACTCTCGAGGGAGATCCTAGAATGGTGGGGAGGGGGCTGCGCTGCATGAGTTCACTCAGCCTGGGGGAGGAGTGCAGGGGCCGCATAGTCACCATGCCTGCCTGGTGGTTGGCCACCACTGGGTCAGAGTGCTGCTTCCTGATATTTTGCCTGCCGCCCCTGCTAGCAGCCTCGAGGAGACATGGGGCGCTGTGAAGCCGGGTGACCAGGCCTTGCTGCTGAGTGGGAGGCCGCATGTCGAGGAACTGGAGAGCTGGAGAGGGACAGGGGTTAGAGGAGGAATAATAGTGCAGCAAAATGTGAATAATGAAATGTCAATATATATTATATTAGATGAGGGACTAACTATATACACACTGACAAGGTGAGGGAAAGACACATGGAAGTAAAACATCAAAAGGTTCCTTTAAGTCAGTTTTAAACCCCACTGATCAAGCCAACAGGAAGTGGATAACCTTGGGATACAAAGCAAGAGTCTCCAGTGCCCCTGACCAGTTTAACCATGACATCCACCACTAACAAAACACTAAAACAGTCAACATAGAAGTTAGGGGGACGAAAAGGGAAAGAAGGAGGGGAACTCTGGGTTCTCACCTCCGTCCTGCGACCCCCCGCTACCGGTGTCTGTGCCCAGCGGGCGCACCTGCCCTGGCAGCTCAGGGATGGTACCCACTTCAGACACAGAGGGAAATGAGAGAGGGGGGGGGGAGAAAGAAGAAGAATAAGAGGAGAGAAAAAGAGACATTTTATGACACATCAGTGCACTCTGGCAGACCTTGAGGTGAAAGCTGGAAGGGTCTGGCCCCTCCTACAGACAGCCTGCGGAGGCCAGCCAAGGCCCCGTGGCCTCCTGGGTAAGGCAGAGATGGGCCAGTCCTTCCAAATCCCAGTGAACTATTGCTGCTACAGCGACGCACTGGGGTGGACAGCCTGTGGTGGGGAGAGAAACAGAGAAGTCACAAAATAAGACAATATTCCCTATTACCGCCAAGCCAGAAATTATACTACTGTGCCACAGAGGAGACTATAGGTTAATATAAGCGTGTGTGTAGATAATGCATGTATATCTGCAGTGCTTCCATGAGTTTCCACCCCCATGAGTTATTCCACATTTTGTTGTGTTACAGCATGAATTCCAAATTGATTAGATACACGTTAGTATCACCTTTGGCAGAGATTACAGATGTGAGTCGTTCTGGGTAAGCCTCTAAGAACTTTGCACACCTGGATTGTACAATATTCTTTTTAACATTCTTCAAGCTCTGCCAAGTTGGCTGTTGATCACTGCTAGATAACCATTTTTATGTCTTGCCATAGATTTTCAAGACGATTTAAGTCAAAATTGTAACTAGGCCAATGTCTTCTTGGTAAGCAACTCCAGTGTATATTTGGCCTTGTGTTTTAGGTTATGTCCTGCTGAAAGGTTCAATTTGTCTCCCAGTGTCTGTTGGAAAGCAGACTGAACCAGGTTTTCCTCTAGGACTTTGACTGTTCTTAGCTCTATTCTGTTTATTTTTATCCTAAACAACTAGTCCTTGCCGATGACAAGCATACCATAACATGATGCAGCTATTACCATGCTTGAAAATATGAATCGTGATACTCAGTGATGTGATGCTGTCTCAGCCTCCAGTATTTATTCTGCAGTAGTTTATGTGTCGGGGGGCTAGGGTCAGTTTGTTATATCTGGAGTACTTCTCCTGTCCTATTCGGTGTCCTGTGTGAATTTAAGTGTGCTCTCTCTAATTCTCTCTTTCTTTCTCTCTCTCGGAGGACCTGAGCCCTAGGACCATGCCTCAGGACTACCTGACATTATGACTCCTTGCTGTCCCCAGTCCACCTGGCCGTGCTGCTGCTCCAGTTTCAACTGTTCTGCCTTATTATTATTGGACCATGCTGGTCATTTATGAACATTTGAACATCTTGGCCATGTTCTGTTATAATCTCCACCCGGCACAGCCAGAAGAGGACTGGCCACCCCACATAGCCTGGTTCCTCTCTAGGTTTCTTCCTAGGTTTTGGCCTTTCTAGGGAGTTTTTCCTAGCCATCGTGCTTCTACACCTGCATTGCTTGCTGTTTGGGGTTTTAGGCTGGGTTTCTGTACAGCACTTTGAGATATCAGCTGATGTACAAAGGGCTATATAAATAAATTTGATTTGATTTGTTGTATTTGCCCGAAACATAACAATTTGTTCGTTATTCAGGACATGCAGTTTACTTTAGTGCCTTATTGCAAACAGGATTAATGCTTTTTACCCATCTACCAATAGGTGTCCTTTTTTGCGAGGCATTGGAAAACCTCCATGGTCTTTGTGGTTGAATCAGTGTTTTAAATACACTGCTAGACTGAGGGACTTTACAGATTATTGTATGCGTGGGGTACAGAGATGAGGTAGTCATTCAAAAATCATGTTGCACTATTATTGCACACAGTGAGTCCCTGCAACATATTATGTGACTTGTTAAGCAAATGTTTACTCATGAACTTATTTAGACTTGTCATAACAAAAAGGTAAACTTACTAATAAAACAATTCTAAAAACGTAATACCACTTTGACATTATCGGGTATTGTGTAACAACAAAATGTGGAAAAAGTTAAGGGGTGTGAATACTTTCTGAAGGCCCATACACTGACCGTGGGGAGCCGTCCTGGCTGGGGGAATGGAGCTTCTGCTCCATACGCTGGTAGTTTTGGACCTGAGTGGGAACCGGAATGGGCACCGACTGACCATAGTTACCACAGTTACTGCCAGAGAACTCGTTAGGCCGACTGAAAGAAGAGAGAAAGGGGGAGTTGGTTACGTTTAACCATTCCATCTGTTAAATGCATTAAGAGAGTGAAACTGCAAAAATACTGAGGAAAAAAATCTATGTAAAAGTGTGTGAGAGAAAGAGTGAAAGAGAGAGAGACAAACAGAGTGAGAGAGAATGAGAGCTGAGAGAGCCCTTGCTTTGGGGTTGACGTACTGGCCAACCGAGTGGCGCAGTGGTCTAAGGCACTGCATCTCAGTGCTAGAGGTGTCACAACAGACACCCTATTTCGAATCCACGCTGTATCATAACCAGCCGTGATTTGGAGTCCCATAGGACGGCGCACAGGGGTTGGCTGGTGTAGGCCATGAATTGTAAATAAGAATTTGTTCTTTACTGACTTGCCGGTCATCGAGCCTTACACACTAATCCTCTTACTATAGAAGGGTATATCATCGACCTTTGCTTTCAGTGCACAATACACCACCCAGCTACCAGGGTGACCTGACTAGCATGCCTAGATGGTTTAATCTGTCTGAACACTGAGAATGAATTCCTGTCCAGTAAGAGTGTGTTTTGCTCTTACCTGATAGGATTGGGGGAGCCACTGTAGGAGGGGGAGTGGGGTGGGGTCTTGCCCTGACTGCCCAGGCCACCAAAAGCTAGCAGAGAGCTAATGAGGAGTTGAGAACACAAAAGTTTTGTGATTATAATGTATATTATATTACTATGAAGAAGTAGGATTGGGTGCATTTACCATCAGCATCTAGGTACGACCCTGACCACTAAACTCACCCGCTGTTCATCAGACTGTCGTGGAACACCTTTCCAGTAGGCCCCTCACAGGTGAGCTCACCTGCTGAGAAACCATGGCAACACATCAAACCAAACTGATGAAACCTTGGAGTAGAAACCTACTACATCCTTAAATCCAGACTTAGTACGTCTCATTTAAATAATTTGTGATTATGAAATATAAAATTGTCGAGGCGACAAAACAAAACCAGGCAAGACATAATGTAAACAAACCCAGACAAGACGTCATAATGTGCTCTGAGAGTTCTCAAGTGGCTCCTGGGCCAGCCACCCTTCCATCAGTCAGTACCAGACAAGCATGTAGGTTACTCTACTGCATAAAAATTACAATTTACAAGTGAGTCAGCTATGAACGTTGCAGCACTAAAATGTAATTCTAATTGACATAGACATGTTCAACAATATAGGCCGTCTACTGCCATGCGATGGTAGCGCTGTTATAAGCTTGATCTCTTGCAGTGCAAACACTTGCCTGGAAAAGTTGACACTCAGCAACTATAGGGTTTAATAAACTCGCCATCAAAAAGGTTGCATTAGAATAAACATAATAAATAGAATAAACTCCACATCCAAGAGGAAAACAATAAGCCAGCTAGCAACTCCAGATACATTTGCAAGAGTATGAATGTTTATTTAGCTGTAAACGAATCACCCAACGGTAGGCTATGCACATTTGCAAGCAATGCGTGTGTGGTCAGATCTATCTGTTTCCTAGTTAGCTTGCTTCACTTCCCAGTAGACAGAGCTGACTTTCGTAAATATTATCCATAGTGTCCAGCATGCTGCTGGCACAGATCGTGCTGAGAAGTCTGAAATATGGTCAAACTAGCAAGTGCTGCACTAGGAAAATATTCTCAATCCCCTGCTGAATGAAAACTGCCCACAATTCATTAAGAAGCTCAAGCTAGCAACATCAAAGCAACTCTAACAACAGACCCACCAGTGGTTTCAAATCTGCAAATCATCAGCTGTCGCAGACAGACCCACAGACAGGAGCCAATATTAATAACCTTTACGACATGCATTTGTCAGCTAAATTACATGTTTATTCTGTGTCACTCAACTCTCATTTGTGAGTCTTGTTTGTATTCAGAGGGATATAGCTAGATTGTGTTGCTGTAGTCGTGGATGGATCAGAGGGACAGATCGGCCTAGTGCATGTTCTATGTGTCATAATTACCTGGATAAATCTTACCTGCAATTTCTTAACAATGCTGCTGTACTTAGAATTTGTAAAATCTTCATTTGTATCACTTCGAAGTGATCCAAATGACAAATTCATCTTTCATCCATTGAGATATATTTTTTTTTAAGTAACATTTTATTAGTCTGGCTTTAAACCTTTATTTTCTTACTCCGAGAGAAAGTGATCAATTCTAAACTTCACTCACAATTTCTGGATTCTATACATCACTGACTGAGCTCTATGGGAGTACATTGGTAGAGTAGAGAGTGTACTCACTGGGAAAGTGGGCGGGTACCATGACAAAGTCGTCTGTGTCACAGGAGGAGTTCTTACTGCTGCAGCCCCCTCCAGACGAGTCCTTGAGGAGGAAGCCAGGGGAATCCTGGGTAGGAGAAGCGAGTGTCTTAGTATGGACCTGCTGGACCTCAGCCAGGGACTGCTGCAGAGAGAGAAAGGAGAGAGAAAGAGAGAGGTAGGAAGGAACGATGACCACAGCACTGACCCTGAACTACCCGCACCGTCTATGTTTCAAACAATCAACCATCCACCATATACAGTATCACTGATAACAGACTATAATCACAAGGGTGTCATCAAATTTCACAGGCAGCAGCACATTACACTAGATTAGACAAAAAGCCCTATACCAGCCAGCAAACACAAGACCGAGCACACACTTTGACAGTATATACTGTATTTTATACCATCTATTGCATCTTGCCTATGCTGCTCTGTCATAGCTCACCCATATATTTATATATTCTTATTCCATTCCTTAGATGTGTGTGTATTAGGTAGTTGGTAGGGAATTGTTAGAGAACTTGTTAGATATTGCTGCACTGTCAGAACTAGAAGCACAAGCATTTCGCTACACTCGCAAAACATCTGCTAACTGTGTGTATGTGACCAAATACAATTTGATTTGATCAACAGTAGCTCTAACCTAGTATGTTTCAGTTAACAACTGTTGGGCAATAACAGTCTATTCTGCCTATGGGTCATTAAGTCAGACAGCTGGGCCTTATCACACAGAGTTGAACACATCATCAGTGATAAGACTGAGGCCCCACGGATGAGTTACTACGGTCACCTCTGAATCACGCTGTTTACAAGATGCTTTAAACAAACACATGGTATATACACTGTATAGCATGCACACAAGCATGTATATATTGATGCACACACACACACTCACCGGTGGGGAGGCCAGGTGTGAGGTGGAAGAGCTGCTACAGGAGCTGGCTGAAGCGGAGCTGGGAAAGCACGTCATGGTCACAGCAGGAGTTGCTGTATGAAAGAAAAATATCAATATCAATTCTCAAAGTAATAAATCAGACTGTCCTCTTCATATGATAGATAGGCCAATTAAGTCAAACCCATCAAAAATCACCAAGAAAACAAGTGAAAATCAATATTGGGATGGTTTGGAGGTTTCAGTTAGGGATGGGAAGATGGATGAATAAGGACTATTAGTCACTTTTCTTCATGGACGAGCTCGCCTCCAGGAAGGGGTGACGGAAGAACTCCTCTACAATGAGAAGAGAAAAAGATTGAAAGCGAGGAACATGCTAGGGATACCCTATCAATTTGAAACATCTCTTAAATAATGAGCGTGGCCAGACTGACCAAAGTCCATGCGGTCCTTGTGGTTTCGCTGCAGAAGACCCAGCAGCAGAAGCCTCAGGGGACAGGAGGTCTCTCTGGGGATACTGGGAGGGGAAACACACAAGTCACCATGAATGCGTGATGGTACTTTACGCGTAATTCCTGCTGTAACAACTGATCAGGGGCATGTTTTGCAATTTGCCAAAAATGGTTAATTTTACAATTGTGGTAGTGAAAGCTACTAAAAGCAGTATGTGAGAGTATGATAATCAAAAGTCATTTGTAACACAGGCAATGATGAAATGTGATCTCCCACAACATTAGTACATTAAAATGGAAGCAACATTAGTGCATTAAAATGGAAGCAACATTCAACAAACAATCTCCTGTGAAAGAATAAATCTAAGAAATCTGAACCCTCGGTCTCTAAAAACAGACAGTTCGTGAACACTTACTTGGGGCTGAGGTTCTTGTTTTTCTCATAAAATAGCCGGAGGTCCTGGGGACTGCTAGCCTACGGGTACACACACACATCAAATCAAAGTTGAATGGTCGTGTACACAGATTTGCAGGTGTTATAGCAGGTGCAGTGAAATGCTTATGTTACTAGCTCCAAATGTGCATTAGAACGTCTCACAAATACAATACCATTTTTTTTATATACAGACAGAACAAATCACTTGAATGTTTGCATGTTTGCAATGTTTGCACACATATTATTTTCAGAGTGGAAAGATCTAAAGTGGAAACAGTCAGTTGACCTTTAAAAATCATTTTCTGGACAGTTTGGATTACTTGTATGTAGTTCACTCTCAGAGACAAGACACCTCTATGGTTTCCCTAAATTAGACTGTCATGTTTTGACCTACCTGAGAGCCTTAGGAAAGGCTGAATAAATAGTATTGTTGAGATAAGACGGTTTGTTTAGAAAAGTCAGTCTGTTTGGACAAGTCTGAGAGAAAACCAAAACAGATTGCTTCCATACCAGTCTGAAATATTGAAGTGCAGGCAAAGCACGTGTGTGCAAATGGCTGGGGAACGACGGCTGGCTAGTGGTCAGTTTGTTCATATGGGCAGAATATAGGGCTTGAATAAATAAAAATGTGCTGCATTCACTGCCTTTCTTTTAAACAGAATAACCTAAATAAAACAGGGTTGGGCGAATAACTTTACAAATTTAATCCATAAGCATACATTAGAGGGTAAACTCATTTAAAACCCGTCTGAAGGTTTTCATATATTTGTTCACGTATGTCTTAAAATACATTTGTTCATATGGGCAGAATATTGTATAAAATATATATATCTTTTTTATAAACTGCAATCGTTGTCTTCCTTTTAGACACAGAAAATAAATCAAGGTTGGGGGAATAACGTGAAATCGATAAGCCTATTAATATATGAATATATTTCAAATGTTCACATATAAAGAAAAGTTATTTCAAGCGTGTAATAATTTATTTACTTTCAAATTGCTTCATGGAATCTAATTATCAATATAATAAAACTAGGCCTATGATAATTCCTTGACATTTGCTTCCAACCCCTTATGGCCCATCAGCGGGACAAGTCTAGCTGAGTCTATAAGAAGGTGTGTTACCGCTTTATCAAGCGTTCCTTTGATATTTTAGGCTACGCGATGAAAACACTTTTCATGGGCACACAAATCCAAAATGATTGCAAATTCAAATGCTTCTTCCTGAAAGAGTCACCTAACTTTTGTATGGTTCTTCAATAGGCTATGCCAAAGTTAATCGACTTACCTGTTGGATGCGCATTAGGTACCTGTTTAGTTAGGCCTAGTGATATTGTCAACCATCCTGGATCATTTCCTTCTGATCCAGGAAATACTTGACAGTCAAGTGACAAACAGCTGTTGTGATCTAGCATACGATGCAAAAACACCCAGTGTGGAAAACGGTGTCCAGAACATGTTGAGGTCTCATTCGCTGCGCAAGGGAAGTTGTGATCCGCGTAAGATCCAACCCAATACCCCTACATTTATGTTGATTATCTGCTATTGTCTACAGATTTACAGTAGGGTACATTTTTAATATTTAAATACTTAAAGATTTAACAGAGAAACCACCAGGGTATTACAGATTTAACAGAGAAGGCATCAAGGCAATGAGTTAATGTTTTCATATGTTTCTGTGCATGGGATTAGACACCGAGGTCGGCTACTTTGCGTGACTGTGTAGGATAGCCTAGGCTGTTGTAGGAACACCCAAAGGTATTTCCTTTCTATTATCCAGGACATTTAATGACAACAAGTTAGTAGCCTAGTGGGCTTCTAAATACATTCTTTTGTGATTTTGAATGATATAAATCATGATAATGATGATGGTAACAGACAGACTCTGGTCCCTTTAATCATAAACTATTGTTACCTTGTGTCTCTGAAATCACATTTCTAATGTCATGTAACAGTCTTGAAAGGACCAAATGTCGTTGGCCTTTCACCAGATGTAATATTTTCATAAAAACAGAAGCCTATGCTACAAAGTATAATATTCTGACCATATGAATTAATTTTAGGCCATAGCCTAAAGAACAGCTACATGATTGAATGAAAAGCAGCAAATAGACAACATTGAGTATTTTATTGAAGAATGTGAAACAAACAGAAACAGGCAATATGCTACGGGGGGGGGGGGGGGGTCTGTTTCTCTCTCTCCCTCTCTGAATGACCCATTTCTGAATTGAGTGGATTCATTTTAAACATTTAAACACCCTCTCTTTGAGTTGGGTATATCTGCGTATGATTGAGTCTTATATCGTTAGGACTATGGTGCTCACCTGAAACGGGGCTTTCCCTGTCAGACACTGGAACAAAATGGTTCCTATGCTCCACAGGTCAGCCTTGGCATCATAGTTCTGAGACATGATGACTTCAGGTGCCTGGTGGATACAGGAAAACATTTCAGAGTTGCCCACATCAAAAATTGGACTGGCAGATAAATGGCAGATAAAACATACAAATAAATACAAATGCTGTATTTAACCAGGCAAGTCAATTCAATTCTTATTTACAATGACGGCCTACCCCGGCCAAACCCAGACGACACTGGGACAATTGTGCGCCGCCCTGTGGGACTCCCAATCACGGCCGGATGTGATGCAGCCTGGATTCGAACCAGGGACTGTAGTGACGCCTCCTGCAGTGCTTTAGACCGCTGCGCCACTAGGGAGTATGACCATAGGCTGTTTGAGGGTGTGTAAGGAACTAGAAGTGCTCACCATGTACATAGGGGACCCACACAGAGTAGCAGCCATCATGTTGTTCTGAAGGTACCGTGCAAACCCAAAGTCAGCTGGAGAGAGGAATAGGAGAGAGAGGGATAGAAGGGGGAAAAGATGATTCAGCAATAAACCGGTTGGTTGTTTAGCAACAAAACCGATGCGAACACAACTATGGTGTAAAACAGACAGGGCTGGCTTAGATTGCTGATAACATATAAACTATACATCCTCTCCAAATGTTTATTGCAACAAATACATTTGTACAACGAGCACTTGTCTCTCAAATACACTGTTACAGTTGTTGATTAGCTAGCAATTTTTTGTAATATTAGCGTTGACAAGAAATCAGTCAAAACACCTCTACTAAACTATATGAAATAGTTTTAAGGTCATACCAATAATCATTTAGCTATTTGATTTTAAGTGTTGAGACCCCTTGAAGTATCAAAATAAATATATATTATTTTTTAGGCCTTACTGCTATTAGCCCATACAAACGCATTGAATAACAGATTCACTACATGGAACAACAGATAGTGCCACTCATTTTTTCAACTGGTACCGGGGACCTTCGGACAAGTCTTGTGAGACCTGTGGGCGTCCTAAAGCAACATCTATGTGTTCGTGAGAGTCTCATCTTACCATAGAGGGGTATTAGTGTGTAGGCTAAACCGTTCGACGCTACAGACGATTTTGTGTGAAGAACAATTTTCGGGATGTCTCATGGTCTGACAAACACTGCTGTAGCTCTGTCACCTTTCACCACAGATGCGCATAGATGCCTGACTGATTTTTATGGGGATTTTGTTTAATGCTAATTAGATTTGTGGGGGTGCGTACATCGACCTTTGGGGGTTAAAAAGGCTAACATTCAAGATCAATGGGCACTGAGAAATATCCACACAAAAATAAATGAGCAAGTTTCAAAAGAAGTATCAGGATTATAGCAGTCTGTTGTGAAGCATGCTTCAGTCTTCACAAAGGCAATCAATTCTGTCTGCAGGATACATGGGCTTGAGAAGGATTAATATGAGTAAGGACTAACGATGTATAAAATTCTGCTCTTCAGTCTTCAGCCCTGCACTCATCCATTCTACCTCATCCCCATACTGTTTTTATTTATTTACTTTTCTGCTCTTTTTGCACACCAATATCTCTACCTGTGCATGACCATCTGATAATTTATCACTCCAGTGTTAATCTGCAAAATAGTAATTATCCGCCTACCTCCTCATGCCTTTTGCATATATAGACTCTCTTTTTTCTACTGTGTTATTGACTTGTTAATTGTTTACACCATGTGTAACTCTGTGTTGTCTGTTCACACTGCTATGCTTTATCTTGGCCAGGTCGCAGTTGCAAATGAGAACTTGTTCTCAACTAGCCTACCTGGTTAAATAAAGGTGGAAAATTAAAAAAATAATAATAATAATAATAATCTTCACAGCTATAAGCTTGAACACGTCTCTATCATTTATATGATGCATTACTGAGCATGTGCACACACACCCCCCTACCTATCTTGATGCAGGTGTTGGTAGAGTGGGACTTGCGTCCTGCGGGGTAGGAGAGCAGAATGTTCTGTGGTTTGAGGTCTCTGTGAATGATCCCCTTGGCCTGCAGCACCCTCATGGCCCCGGCTATCTGCTGCAGGAACACTCGGATAGTGTCCTCACTCAGGGTGCCCTTGGCTAGGGGTGGAGGGGTGGGACAGGACAGACTGACATTAAGGGAAAATAAAATACTCCACCTTATTTGACTATCAAAAGTATGTAAATGACCTTATTTTTCAATACTGAACTTTCTTTTTGGTGCCATTTGACTGTCGTGTGGTTAGCCTTGCTTCACAGACCATAACAAGCATGTTCATTTCACTTCCAAATGTAACGGCAAAAACAGGCCCAGACGAGGCATCGTCTCTCATTCCACCTTCCTCTAGCTCTCACCCCACTGACCTCTCTCTCCAATCACTTCCCTGGCCCAGAGATGGTGTCATAATCCCTCCCTCCCCCTTAGTTGTCTGTGGAAGTCAGACAGCGTGCCCCCCTTGCATCCTAACAGAAACACCAGACCTGTTCCTGTTCCCCAGCAGCCTATCAAAACACAGCTTCCCTGTAGCCTGGGACTGGAGTCTAAATAAACAAGCAGCCTAGGGAGGGCCTAAACTTCCTGTGCTAAATTCAGAGGCCTGGTTGCTTCAGCCCACACCCTCATTACCCACCATTACATCATCCCAGCTTTCATTTTCACTTTGCCAACATACTCTAATACTCTGCCTTGATGCTCTAGGTGACTTTCAATATACCCAGCTTTTTCCACACACAAGCTGGCTCCAGTCACTGTGTGCTCTGAAACCTTCCCCCATTTCACTGAGTGCTCTGAAACCTTCCCCCACTGAATTTGTCACACTATGTGCTTCCCCCATTTCATTGAGTGCTCTGAAACCTTCCCCCACCGAATTTGTCACACTATGTGCTTCCCCCATTTCATTGAGTGCTCTGAAACCTTCCCCCATTTCATTGAGTGCTCTGAAACCTTCCCCCATTTCATTGAGTGCTCTGAAACCTCCCCCCACTTCATTGAGTGCTCTGAAACCTTCCCCCATTTCACTGAGTGCTCTGAAACCTTCCCCCACTGAATTTGTCACACTATGTGCTACAGAGGCCCAACTGAAGGAAAGCAAGCAATTCTAATGAGAGCTTCTCTGGGCTTTTGACAGATGAAATAGTCCACTTACAGTGTAGATAGTCCGCCAGGTCCCCACCATTGCAGTACTAGAGAAAGATAGAGAGATGAAAGGGAATGACATTAGGAGACATACAATCAGCAGAGAGCAACACACACAGAGGTTGAATTGCTGAAGAAACATTAAGGCTTTAAATGCCTGACATTACCCTCAATCAAATGACATTTTTTAGCAAATGTACAAAGTTTTAGTCGGGGACAGCCCTAATGGGGATAGATACATAATACTCCTCACTAAGGAGGTGTGTGTGAGAGAGAGGGGTGGCGGCTAACTGAATGACCCTGATGGTGCAGCATTAATATGAATGAAGCCTGGTCATTGGGTGGGGTACGTTTTGACTCCTTTGTATAACCCTGAACAGGTTTTGTCTTGTGTCACTTCACTCTGTAAGACATACAAGTTCCCTTTTAACAAGAAAGCTAGAGAAACAGTCAAGTTCAGCAGGAATTGGGTCTTTTATTTTGTTAAGCTACTGAGGTGTTTAGTCAGAACCCTCATAGATGGAGGGCGATTAAGTTGACATGACCCAATGGAAACCATGAAACCTACTAGCCTACAGTGGCAAGAAAAAGTATGTGAACCTTTTGGAATTACCTGGATTTCTGCATAAATTGGTCATAAAAATAAAATCTTCATCTAAGTCACAACCATAGACAAACACAGGGTGCTTATACAAATAACACACAAATGATTATATTTTTCTTGTCTATATTTAATACATAATTTAAACATTCACAGTATAGGTTGTAAAAAGTATGTGAACCCCTAGGCTAATGACATCTCCAAAAGCTAATTGGAGTCAGGAGTCAGCTAACCTGGAGTCCAATCAATGAGACGAGATTGGAGATGTTGGTTAGAGCTGCCCTGCTCTATAAAAAACCCTCACAAAACTTGAGTTTGCTATTCTCAAGAAGCATTGCATGACGTGAACCATGCCTAGAACAAAATAGATTAAGATTAAGAATTGTTGACTTGCATAAAGCTGGAAAGGGTTACAAAAGTATCTAAAAGCCTTGATATTCATCAGTCCACAGTAAAAAAAAATATATATATAAATGGAGAAAGTTCAGCACTGTTGCTACTCTCCCTAGGAGTGGCCGTCCTGCAAAGATGACTGCAAGAGCACAATGCAGAATGCTAAATGAGGTTAAGAAGAATCCTAGTGTCAGCTAAAGACTTACAGAAACCTCTGGAACATGATAACATCTCTGTTGACAAGTCTACGATACATAAAACACTAAACAAGAATGGTGTTCGTGAGAGGACACTACGGATGAAGCCACTGCTGTCCAAAAAACAAAACAACGTCTGAAGTTAGCAAAATAACTCTGGATGTTCTACAGCGCTACTGGCAAAATATTCTTTGACAGATTACACTAAAGTTGAGTTGTTTGGAAGGAACACACAACACTATGTGTGGAGAAAAAAAAAGGCACAGCACAACAACCTCATCCCAACTGTAAAGTATGGTGGAGGGAGCATCATGGGTTGGGTCTGCCTTGCTGCCTCAGGGCCTGGACAGCTGCTATCATCAACAGAAAAATGACTTCCCATGTTTATCAATACATTTTGCAGGGGAATGTAAGGTTGTCTGCCTGCCAATTGAAGCTCAACAGAAGTTGGGTGATGCAACAGGACAACGACCCAAAACACAGAATGGCTTCAACAGAAGAAAATACACCTTCACCTCATCCCGATTTGAGATGCTGTGGCTTGACTTCAAGAGAGCGGTTCACACCATATAACCCAAGAATATTGCTGAATTTAAACAGTTTTGTAAAGAGGAATGGTCCAAAATTCCTCCTGACCGTTGTGCAGGTCTGATCCACAACTACAGACAACGTTTGGTTGAGGTTATTGCTGCCAAAAAGAAGGTCAACCAGTTATTAAATCCAAGGGTTCACATACTTTTCTCACCCTGCAGTGTGAATGTTTACACAGTGTGTTCAATAAAGACATGAAAACATATCATTGTTTGTGTAGTATTAGTTTAGAGACTGTTTGTCTATTGCTGTGACTTAGATGAAGATCAGATCAAATTTTATGACCAATTTATGCAGAAATCCAGGTAATTCTAAAGGGTTCACATACGTTTTCTTGCCACTGTAAATAGGTTTGTAAAATTCTGGGACGTTTCAATAAATTCCCTTTTTTCCCCCAGAAATCCATGTTGGAGGATTCCTGTTTTCCTGCATATACCAACCCTCCTGATTCCTCCAAATGGGATTTTGGGAAACCAGGGAATTATAGAAAGTTCCCCGAATTGTTCAACCCTAAGCCTAACTGAACACAATAGCTGTCCTGAGGTCTGATTGTAATTTGATTAGGCACAACCGAGGATCTGTAGCTTTTTTCCCCTTCTTTATACAGAAGTTAATTCTCTCCCCAATGCACATGTCTCCTGCGAGCCAAAGGACCTAGCTAATTACAGTCTCAGTAAGGGTCGAGTTAGAGCAGGGGTGCTTATGTCGAACAAGCTTACCTCCATGACCAGGTACACAGAACTGGCCGTTTCCTAGAGAGAGACAAACACACACAAGTCAGGGTGGGTGCAGAGGACAAAAAGGAAAGAGCAATACATCCAGGTGTCGGAGGTTTTCGCATGTCAACACTTTGGCCACTTGGAACAATCGGATCTGTGACAATGTGTTATGGAGCAGGAGTTGATGAAGGCACACACCTACTTGTGCTCTGTGACTTAAGTAAAAAGTCATTGCTTCACTGGAGTAGGTAGGGTAAATTAAGAAAGATGACTTCTAAACAGGGACATTTGTAGAGAAGAATATGTAATCAAAAAATGTATGTTAGTCAAATTAAAGTCTACCTCACTGGAACTTACATCTTCTTTGACATAATCCACTACAATGACAACTGGCTTTTTAAGTTGTTTGAGCTCAAACCAAAGATAGAAGCAACGGCACATCACTACACTAAGTCCCTGGGCCATCCATGCTGAGCTAACAGTATGGGCCGTGTTTGCCTGGGGGTCACAGAGGTTAGTGCAGACCAGGAGTGGGGAAGAGTTCAGAGGGTCCCCCTGTTGTGACAGATAAAGTGTGAACCATGTTAAAGCGATTATCTGAGTAATCACGCTCATTCAGCTAAAGGTGGAGAGGATCAACATCTAGCAAGCTAACCTCTACAGGGTTCTCCAGTACTGCTGCCTTCAGCACAAGTAGCACACCGATAGAACTGAGCTCATCATAGAACATATTGGGAGCAAGGCTTAACCTGACTAATTAAAATTCAGAAGCACCATGAATGTGCCACAGAGCCATATGAATATGGGGGCTGCCTGCATGACACACAAACAGGAAAGTTCAATTTAGAAACGGATAGGCTCGTCTTCTCCCATAGCAACAGTTGGCATGTCAAGAGTATAATGGATTATAAAGCACTGTAATTAAAAATTACTGTATGCAGTGTCTGAGCGTTCATTTCAGAGAGGCATCTGCATTAAAGCTAATTGGGTTTTTGTGGGGGGACAGCTTGACTTGGTTGACAAAGGCAATATTGGACCACCAGGGAGGTTCACTGTTAAAGAGATGGTACAAGTCTATTGTCTGAAACCAAAACAAATTATCTTCCAAAGCACAAACAAACAATTAGAGTTGTACGCCATATTAGGCCCACCTCAGTAGCTTGTAGGGCTGTGACGATACCAGTATCAGAATATATTAAAACAAGAAGCAGACCAAACTCTGTGGTCCTTTAAAAACCTGCTGTATGTCAAATATTGTGTGCTACATAGCTTGGAAAATACATAAAATGTGACCCTGGATGACAACATAATGTTTGTTTCCAACATTAGGGCTGTTTTCCTAAAGAAGTTAAATCAGCCTGTTTTGTTTCCTTGCCACGATACTAACGAGTATCACGATACTGGTATCGTCCAGGCCCTAGTAGCTTGGCTGCTCTTTGACACTGAAAACAAATGGGCATTACTGAGCCCTGGCAACCATTTTTTTTCTCTACGTTTTACCAACAGCTTGTCAGCCATGGCACATGCCTTATGAAAACAAGACAGTGCAGCACACTTCAAAAAGCCCTTCACATAGAAACAGATGACCCTGCTCTTTCTCCATGTCTAGGTCTCTTTCGACAGCCAATCAGAGCTAGAGTACTGGCTGATCTCAGAGTTAACTACTGCTGAGTCAAAGCTTCTGAAGTTGTTTTTTTGGCCAGATAGCAGCCAGCCATCTGGTTTCCATTGTACTTTGCCAGGCAGGCAGGGACAGAGATACAGTATGTCTGCCCAAGGTGGTTTTGGCTTACTGACCTGCTAGCATATCCTGTTTATGACAACCAGCATACAATAGAAAATGATGCATACAGCGCTCCTCCCCAATGCTACGTGCCAAGAGGAGTGTAGGCCTACATGCCAGCCAGGTGTTAACACATGCCAACACAGGAGCTTAACACAGGGCATGGCTTTTCTTCTCCACACACCACGCCACTCACATGTAGCAAGGAGCCCAGTGAACTGCAGCACATATCATGCAGGGATGCACAGAACTGTGTTTACCTCACAGGTCAAACATACATGTATGTTTGCCCAGAGGCCTAAATCAGCCTAGCCTCGAAAATTACCAGACTGTAGCGAAACAGAATGTAAACTTCCGAGATTTCTGGATGGTTTTACGAGGTTAACTGCAGCAAAGGTAAATACAAAACCTATCTTATAGAAATACTGTAGCATGAAATATAGTAAGACTTTGAAGCTGGTGGAATAGGAAAAGACAAGGCAAGCCTAATGATCTAGATCAGGGATGTGCAACTTTGATGGGGGCGGAGTCCCACAAATAATCTGAACTCATCACAAGGGGCCGCAGTTGCTCGCGGGTCTGCGTACCCGCATCCTGAAATATTTGTAGTTTTTAATATATTGGTGTGAGACTAACAAAATCAATGGGGGCCCCGACAATGAGGGGCCTCAACAATGATAACAAATTTAGATAGCTAGTAATCCCAAAAATGTTAGCTGACATGGGCTAATTGACCGACATAAGAGTAAAACTGCTGATGCACAACCAAATTTCGAAATTGCAACTTGTGTTCTCGTCACTTCCTGTTGAACGCAGAACTAAGGAGAGCTCGGTTTGTTGTTTTGGAAAAGTTTGTAGTATAGGAACAAATTGAAAGGCTATTGAAAAAATGTGGAAACTAAATCGAATCAAATGTTATTAGTCACATGCGCCAAAAACAACCTTACAGTGAAATGCTTACATACAAGCACCTAACCAACAATGCAGTTTCAAAAATATGAATAAGAAATAAAAGGAACAAGTAATTAAAGAGCAGCAGTAAAATAACAATAGCGAGACTATATACATGGGGTACCGGTACAGAGTCAATGTGCGGGGGTACCAGTTAGTCGAGGTAATTGAGGTAATATGTACATGTAGGTTTGATTAGATGTTCATGAGTCTTAGGGCTTGGGGGGGTAGAAGCTGTTTAGAAGCCTCTTGGACCTAGACTTGGCACAGCTTGTCATGCGGTAGCAGAGAGAAGTCTATGAATAGGGTGGCTGGAGTATTTGACAATGTTAAGGGCCTTCCTCTGACACCGCCTTTTATAGAGGTCCTGGATGGCAGGAAGCTTGGCTCCAGTGATGTACTGGGCCGTGTGCACTACCATCAGTAGGGCCTTGCGGTCGGAGGCCGAGGAGTTGCCATACCAGGCAGTGATGCTCTCGATGGTGCAGCTGTAGAACTTTCAGGATTTTTATTTATTTATTTTTTTTATTTCACCTTTATTTAACCAGGTAGGCTAGTTGAGAACAAGTTCTCATTTGCAACTGCGACCTGGCCAAGATAAGGCACAGCAGTGTGAACAGACAACACAGAGTTACACATGGAGTAAACAATTAACAAGTCAATAACACAGTAGAAAAAAGGGGAGTCTATATATACATTGTGTGCAAAAGGCATGAGAAGGTAGGCAAATAATTACAATTATGCAGATTAACACTGGCGTGATAAATGATCAGATGGTTATGTAAAGGTAGAGATAGAGATATTGGTGTGCAAAAGAGCAGAAAAATAAATAAATAAAAACAGTATGGTGATGAGGTAGGTGAAAATGGGTGGGCTATTTACCAATAGACTATGTACAGCTGCAGCGATCGGTTAGCTGCTCAGATAGCAGATGTTTGAAGTTGGTGAGGGAGATAAAAGTCTCCAACTTCAGCGATTTTTGCAATTCGTTCCAATCACAGGCAGCAGAGAACTGGAACGAAAGGCGGCCAAATGAGGTGTTGGCTTTAGGGATGATCAGTGAGATACACCTGCTGGAGCGCGTGCTACGGATGGGTGTTGCCATCGTAACCAGTGAACTGAGATAAGGCGGAGCTTTACCTAGCATGGACTTGTAGATGACCTGGAGCCAGTGGGTCTGGCGACGAATATGTAGCGAGGGCCAGCCGACTAGAGCATACAAGTCGCAGTGGTGGGTGGTATAAGGTGCTTTAGTGACAAAACGGATGGCACTGTGATAAACTGCATCCAGTTTGCTGAGTAGAGTGTTGGAAGCAATTTTGTAGATGACATCGCCGAAGTCGAGGATCGGTAGGATAGTCAGTTTTACTAGGGTAAGTTTGGCGGCGTGAGTGAAGGAGGCTTTGTTGCGGAATAGAAAGCCGACTCTTGATTTGATTTTCGATTGGAGATGTTTGATATGGGTCTGGAAGGAGAGTTTAGAGTCTAGCCAGACACCTAGGTACTTATAGATGTCCACATATTCAAGGTCGGAACCATCCAGGGTGGTGATACTGGTCAGGCGTGCGGGTGCAGGCAGCGAACGGTTGAAAAGCATGCATTTGGTTTTACTAGCGTTTAAGAGCAGTTGGAGGCCACGGAAGGAGTGCTGTATGGCATTGAAGCTCGTTTGGAGGTTAGATAGCACAGTGTCCAAGGACGGGCCGGAAGTATATAGAATGGTGTCGTCTGCGTAGAGGTGGATCAGGGAATCGCCCGCAGCATGAGAAACATCATTGATATATACAGAGAAAAGAGTCGGCCCGAGAATTGAACCCTGTGGCACCCCCATAGAGACTGCCAGAGGACCGGACAGCATGCCCTCCGATTTGACACACTGAACTCTGTCTGCAAAGTAATTGGTGAACCAGGCAAGGCAGTCATCCGAAAAACCGAGGCTACTGAGTCTGCCGATAAGAATACGGTGATTGACAGAGTCGAAAGCCTTGGCAAGGTCTATGAAGACGGCTGCACAGTACTGTCTTTTATCGATGGCGGTTATGATATCGTTTAGTACCTTGAGCGTGGCTGAGGTACACCCGTGACCGGCTCGGAAACCAGATTGCACAGCGGAGAAGGTACGGTGGGATTCAAGATGGTCAGTGATCTGTTTGTTGACTTGGCTTTCGAAGACCTTAGATAGGCAGGGCAGGATGGATATTGGTCTGTAACAGTTTGGGTCCAGGGTGTCGCCCCCTTTGAAGAGGGGGATGACTGCGGCAGCTTTCCAATCCTTGGGGATCTCAGACGATATGAAAGAGAGGTTGAACAGGCTGGTAATAGGGGTTGCGACAATGGCGGCGGATAGTTTCAGGAATAGAGGGTCCAGATTGTCAAGCCCAGCTGATTTGTACGGGTCCAGGTTTTGCAGCTCTTTCAGAACATCTGCTATCTGGATTTGGGTAAAGGAGAACCTGGAGAGGCTTGGGCGAGTAGCTGCGGGGGGGGGGGAGCTGTTGGACGAGGTTGGAGTAGCCAGGCGGAAGGCATGGCCAGCCGTTGAGAAATGCTTGTTGAAGTTTTCGATAATCATGGATTTATCGGTGGTGACCGTGTTACCTAGCCTCAGTGCAGTGGGCAGCTGGGAGGAGGTGCTCTTGTTCTCCATGGACTTCACAGTGTCCCAGAACTTTTTGGAGTTGGAGCTACAGGATGCAAACTTCTGCCTGAAGAAGTTGGCTTTAGCTTTCCTGACTGACTGTGTGTATTGGTTCCTGACTTCCCTGAACAGTTGCATATCGCGGGGACTGTTCGATGTTAGTGCAGTCCGCCACAGGATGTTTTTGTGCTGGTCGAGGGCAGTCAGGTCTGGAGTGAACCAGGGGCTATATCTGTTCTTAGTTCTGCATTTTTTGAACGGAGCATGCTTATCTAAAATGGTGAGGAAGTTACTTTTAAAGAAAGACCAGGCATCCTCAACTGACGGGATGAGGTCAATGTCCTTCCAGGATACCCGGGCCAGGTCGATTAGAAAGGCCTGCTCACAGAAGTGTTTTAGGGAGCGTTTGACAGTGATGAGGGGTGGTCGTTTGACTGCGGCTCCATAGCGGATACAGGCAATGAGGCAGTGATCGCTGAGATCCTGGTTGAAGACAGCGGAGGTGTATTTGGAGGGCCAGTTGGTCAGGATGACGTCAATGAGGGTGCCCTTGTTTACAGAGTTAGGGTTGTACCTGGTGGGTTCCTTGATGATTTGAGTGAGATTGAGGGCATCTAGCTTAGATTGTAGGACTGCCGGGGTGTTAAGCATATCCCAGTTTAGGTCACCTAACAGAACAAACTCTGAAGCTAGATGGGGGGCGATCAATTCACAAATGGTGTCCAGGGCACAGCTGGGAGCTGAGGGGGGTCGGTAGCAGGCGGCAACAGTGAGAGACTTATTTCTGGCGAGAGTAATTTTCAAAATTAGTAGTTCGAACTGTTTGGGTATGGACCTGGAAAGTATGACATTACTTTGCAGGCTATCTCTGCAGTAGACTGCAACTCCTCCTCCTTTGGCAGTTCTATCTTGACGGAAGATGTTATAGTTGGGTATGGAAATCTCAGAATTTTTGGTGGCCTTCCTGAGCCAGGATTCAGACACGGCAAGGACATCAGGGTTAGCAGAGTGTGCTAGAGCAGTGAGTAAGACAAACTTAGGGAGGAGGCTTCTGATGTTGACATGCATGAAACCAAGGCTTTTTCGATCACAGAAGTCAACAAATGAGGGTGCCTGGGGACATGCAGGGCCTGGGTTTACCTCCACATCACCCGCGGAACAGAGAAGGAGTAGTATGAGGGTGCGGCTGAAGGCTATCAAAACTGGTCGCCTAGGGCGTTGGGGACAGAGAATAAGAGGAGCAGGTTTCTGGGCATGGTAGAATATATTCAGGGCATAATGCGCAAACAGGGGTATGGTGGGGTGCGGGTACAGCGGAGGTAAGCCCAGGCACTGGGTGATGATGAGAGAGGTTGTATCTCTGGACATGCTGGTTGTAATGGGTGAGGTCACCGCATGTGTGGGGGGTGGGACAAAGGAGGTAACAGGGGTATAAAGAGTGGAACTAGGGGCTCCATTGTAAACTAAAACAATGATAACTAACCTGCACAACAGTATACAAGGCATATTGACATTTGAGAAAGACATACAGCGAGGCATACAGTAATCACAGGTGTTGAATTGGGAGAGCTAGCTAAAACAGTAGGTGAGACAACAGCTAATCAGCTAGCACAACAACAGCAGGTAGAATGGCGATTGATTAGGCAGAGGGTCGGATTAACTACACACAGAGCCTAAGTGCGGCTGGGGCCGACAGATAAAACATAAACAAGCAGAATGGATTACCGTGATTAATGGACAGTCCAGCATGCATCAGCTATGTAGCCAAGTGATCAGTGTCCAAGGGGCAGCGGTGGATGGGGCAGGGAAGCTGGACTGGCGAGTGTTATCCAGGTTAGAAAACTAACAATGACCAAATAGCTTGTAGCCAGTTAGCTGGTTAGCTTCTGGAGGTTCTTGAGTGTGTTCTAAAAATGTAAAGATAATAGCGGTTCCGTATCACATTGGGTGAGGCAGGTTACCGGAAGGTATAAACAAATTAAAAATCGAAAAGGGATAGAAAGTAAATATGGGTTCAGTGAGTGTTTGGGGCGCGGCGATTCAGACGGTTAGCAGGCCTGTGCTAACAAGCTAACAGTTAGTAGACGGTGCTAAACACGGTAGCAGTTAGCGGACCGGGCTAAACAAGCTAGCAGTTAGCAGGCCGAGTTTGCAAGCAAGGAGATAGCAAGGGCTAGAGAGTTAGCCTTTGGGGACGTCGCGATGGGGGTATCTGTTTATTCCTCTTCATGCAGTGACATCGATGGACCGGTCGTGGGTCTGGATATTGTAGCCCAGGAGCTCAGAATGTTCCGTTTGCGATGGGAATCCGGGGATGAAAAATAAAATAAAATAATAAATAGGTCCGTTATGCTCTGGTTAGAGTCGCGTTGTTCGAACTGGCGAGAGCTTTCCGAGCTAAAGGTTAGCTGATGACCGGTTAGCTGAAGACCGCTAGCAATGGATCTGAGGACCCATGCCTAATCTTTTCAGTCTCCCGAGGGGGAATAGGTTTTGTTGTGCCCTCTTCACGACTGTCTTGGTGTGCTTGGACCAAGTTAGTTTGCTGGTGATGTGGACACCAAAGAATTTGAAGCTCTCAACCTGCTCCACTACAGCCCTGTCGATGAGAATGGGGGCATGCTCGGTCCTGCTTTTCCTGTAGTCCACAATCATCTCCTTGGTCTTGATCACGTTGCGGGAGAGGTTGTTGTCCTGGCACCACACGACCTCCTCCCTCTGTGATTAGGCCTACCATTGATGTGTCATCGGAAAACTTAATGATGGTGTTGGAGTTGTGCCTGCCTGTGCAGTCATGAGTGAACAGGGAGTACAGGAGGGGACTAAGCACACACCCCTGAGGGGCCCCCCATGTTGAGGATCAGTGTGGCAGATGTGTTGTTACCTACCCTTACCACCTGGGGGCGGCCCGTCAGAAAGTCCAGGATCCAGAGGGAGGTGTTTAGTCCCAGTGTCCTTAGCTTATTGATGAGATTTGAGGGCACTGTGGTGCTGAATGCTCAGCTGTAGTCAATGAACAGCATTCTCACATAGGTGTTCCTTTTGTCCAGGTGGGAAAGGACAGTGTGGAGTGCAATAGAGATTGCATCATCTCTGGATCTGCAAATTGGAGTGGGTCTAGGGTATCTGGGATAATGGTATTAATGTGAGCCATGACCAGCCTTTCAAAGCACTTCATGGCTACAGATGTGAGCGCTACGGTCGGTATTCATTTAGGCAGGTTACCGTAGTGTTCTTGGGCACAGGGACTATGGTGGTCTGCTTAAAACATGTATTACAGACTTGGACAGGGAGAGGTTAAAAAGGTCAGTGAAGACACTTGCCAGCTGGTCAGCGCAGGCTCGCAGTACACGCCCTTGTAATTGATGAAGCCAATGCCTGAAGTGGTGTACTTCTCAATGCCATCGGAAGAATCCTGGGACATATTCCAGTCTGTGCTAGCAAAACAGTCCTGTTGCTTAGCATCTGCTTCATCTGACCACTTTTTTATTGACCAAGTCACTGGTGAATCCTGCTTTAATATTTGCTTGTAAGCAGGAATCAGGAGGATAGAATTATGGTCAGATTTGCCAAATGGAGGGTGAGGGAGAGCTTGGTACGCGTCTCTGTTTGTGGAAAAAAGACGGTCCAGAGTTTTCCCCTCTCTGGTTGCACATTAGTTTCCCTGCATTAAAGTCCCTGACCACTAGAAGCGCCGCCTCTGGATGAGCGGTTTCCTGTTTGCTTATAGCAGACCACAGCTCATTGAATGCGGTCTTAGTGCCAGCATCAGTCTGTGGTGGTATACGCAAAATACGAAAAATACAGATGAAAACTCTAGGTAGATAGTGTGGTCTACAGCTTATCATAAGATACTCTACACTCTACACTTCCTTAGATATCTAGCACCAGCTGTTGTTTACATATATACATAGTTTCCCCCCCTTGCCTTACCAGACGCCGCGGTTCTATCCTGCCGATACAGTGTATAACCAGCCAGCTGTATGTTGATATTGTTGTCGTTCAGCCACGACTCCGTGAAGTCTAAGAAATGTGTTTTTAATGTCACGTTGGTAGGTTAAACATCCTTGTAGGTCGGCGATTCCCCCCCCCAATGATGCATGCATGTTAACTAGTAGAACAGAAGGCAGTGGGGGTTTACTCGATCGCCTATGAATTCTCAGAAGGCAGCCTGACCTCTGTCCTCTTTTTCTCCATCTTCTCTTCATGCAAATGACAGGGATTTGGGCCTATTCCTAGGAAAGCAGTATGTCCTTCACGTCGGGCTCGTCGGACTTGTTAAAGGAAAAAAAAGCATCTGCCAGTTTGTGGTGAGTAATCGCTGTTCTGATGTCAATTTTGTAAATTTAGTGAGGGAGAGGTGTAAAAATAATTTTTAGCGATCAATAATGGCAACCCTCCTGGCATTGACAACTGAACGCTCAACTAAGAAAAGCCAACTGACATTAACTCCTGAGGTGCTGACCTGTTGCAACCTCTACAACCACTGATTAGTATTTGACCCTGCTGGTCATCTATGAACGTTTGAACATCTTGAAGATGTACTCTTAGAATATCTGCACGGCACAGCGAAAAGGGGATTGTCAACCCCTCAGAGCCTGGTTCATCACTAGGTTTCTTCCTAGCCACTGTGCTTCAACATCTGTATTGCTTGCTGTTTGGGGTTTTAGGCTGGGTTTCTGTATAGGCACTTTGTGAAATCTGCTGATGTAAAAAAGGACTTCTCTGACTACTGGAACACGCCTGTATGAGATCATCTTCAATCATCGCCACTTAGAGCCATATGGTTTCATAGTGGGACCACAGAAAGATGGCTACCAACACCCTTCAGTGGGATGTGACATTCCAGTTTCTGGAACCATTTTTACCACCTGACCGTGACCTTGTTATTGCTTGAGGCGGAAAGGATCGTCAAATGAACTAATGTGTCTTAAAATTAGCACAGATCAAGCTACACTGGGTCGGGCCAATTTGTGTTGTAAGATGTGGATATTTTGAAGCTGCTCCAGTATTCATGATTGTCAATTTTTTCATGTGTAGGAAGACCATGAATAATAAAAATGTAGATCATTGGCAAAAAGTTTTTTATAATAATATTGTAATGAAACAGGCAGGGAGGGAGCAGGCACTTTGACCTTCTAGCCCGAAGTCCAGCGCGCTATCAACTGTGCCCCAAAAGCATGCTCAAGCGGCAGAGTTGATATCCGCGATTATAAACCCAGGGTCGTTACAATATAAACAGGCCTATGATCAAACTTTGGTCACAATCAGCAAGTGATGTAACAAAGATTAAATTAACAGAAGTGGGTCAAAATTAGAATTTCCACCAACACGCACAAATGCTCTTCTTGGCTGATATGACAACTGGGACATGGAAGAACAACATGACACGCTTTAAACTTAGTATAAACAGAAGTTCAAACTCCATAGTAGAAATCTTGCCCTGTCCACACATTTCTTAAAAATGTATTTGGTTTAATAATACATACCTGAAAGTCATGTAATGCAACAATGTTTTCATGTTTTAGTTCCTGGGGAAAATAAACAGGAAATGTTAGTTCGTTGCAAATAAAAACTCAATTTGAGTGAACATATGGAAATGATTGAATATACTACATCAAAAATAAAACTGGTTGCCTTACCTTGAGAATTTTGATCTCTTTCCCCAGAAGGGTCTGAGACTTTGCCAAGTTCTTCTTGTTTATGCATTTCACGGCCACCTCCCAGTCGTGTTTCTAAAGACAGACAAACAAGAATGATGAATTATAATGCAGTTTGACTAGAATTTTCTGGATGCCTGTAAGGCTGTTTAAAGAATGTTAATAGGTGAAATGCATGGAACATAAAATAGTGAAAGTGGTAAGGTAGCCTACTATATAGCGAAGGAATTACCCATGGACACAGGACTTAAATCCTTAGTTACCTACTAGCTATAAGAGGCATGGTGACAACATATAGAGGAATGTATAGCAGGCTTGGCTCCATTTTCCCATGGACCAGAATCCTCCCTCAGCATGAAGTGTGTTGATGTTGGACAGACATGTCTCAGCATGCCTTTGTGGTCAATACTTACATTTGGTCTTTTGGAATAGCAATTTTTCCCCTCTTTATCATTTCACAACACCCTACCCACCCACTTCAACATAAAATTATAATTCTAGCCTAGATGTTAGACCATCACAAACCCACCGCCCAAACTGTTAAAGAAAAATACTAATGTATGTTCATAATACACTTGTAATAAATTATCATCATGAGACTCAAAAGATCACATTTCATCTGCAAATGGCTGTTGATATTTTTCATCATCAACCCAGACGATCACATCCTTCAGCTGCCAGGCCTCTCGATTTAAGGTCGTACTAAAACAACATCAGAGCAAATTCTACAAACGTAGGAGAAACATGATGAACAATGCATACGGGAAGACTTAATTTGAATAATAGCTAAATTGATACAATCTTGTTAGATCTAGAAAAAATACATTAAAACACGTTTAAAAAAATGCCACATCGTCGCCTCACCTCTCTATTCCTGCCTTTGAACACCACCGCAAATGCACCGTGTCCTATCAAATCCTTCCTGCTAAACTCGAATTTCCCCACGGTTTCCATCGCTCCAGAACCTCAGGGTTTTATTTTGAGGTAAAATGAAAAGCGTTGCAGGGTTGCAGATCTCTCTCGGATGTCCCTTTCTCCTCCGTGAAGTAGGCACAGCTGGAAAGTTCACCTCGTCTTTCGATTGCCATTGGCTGCCTTCCTGAGAAAGAACGATTTTCTTCTCGCATGTTTAGCTAACGTATGGAAAGGAGTCTGCCTCCTTTCAACAATATACGAGTCCCATGTTTCTTTGTTATGGTAGTTAGCTAGCTAGCACAACTGACGCAGTGTTTACAAAGATACTAACTCCAATGTAGACTGGCTAGGTAGCTGCTAGCTTAAATATCCACCTTAAAAACAGAAGCCTCGGTTTTGTTTGTGTACGGAGGAAATCGTTGGCTCCATTGCAACCCGTTCAATAATGTGTTGTAATTTGTTCCAACGCAAGTTCACGATAATTAGGCTAGCGGCATCTCGTAATAATTTAAATGGACTTGAGTAGTAGTTATTTTTTCTTTGCAGAGCAATCCTCGTATCAATGGTGGTCTCTAAAAAGCCTCCAGTTACTCTCCAAGCACCGAAATGTTGCGCAGGCGCACGAACTTAAAGCTTTAATTTAAAGAGAGGTGTCACATCGGTGTTCTGTTGTTGCCTACTCTACTGCATGTAACCACGTAAATACTATACCACCTCCTACACTATAGAGTACAACGGTATGAGCCATATCACCCATTACACCTAGCGGCCAAACAGGTAAATGGTTCCAATCGTTTTTCCACCATTAATTTTTCTCATAAGGGATTATAGAAAAAAAGGGCTGTGTTTTGTGTAGGCTTTTCCTCGGGTGACGTTTTGACACATGTAAATCTCTCTAGGACAAGGTCACATTTATCAATATATTTACCTCCGAAAAATGAAACGCTAATTAGCTGCTAATGTGGCTATCAAATCAAATTTTATTGGTCACATATTTAGCAGATGTTATTGCGGGTGAAGCGAAATCCTTGTGTTCCTAGCTCCAACAGTACAGTAATATCTAACAATTCACAACAATACACACAAATCGCAAAATAAGAATTTGTTCTTAACTGACTTGCCTAGTTAAATAAAGGTAAAATAAAAATAAAAAGTGGAATTTATAAATATTAGAATGAGCAATATCGAAGTGTCATTGACTAAAATACAGTAGAATATAATACAGTATATACATATGAAATGAGTAAAGCAGTATGTAAACATTATTAAAGTGACTAGTGTTCCATGTCTATGTATATAGGACCGCAGCCTCTAAGGTGCAGGGTTGAGTAACCCTGTTTTTCAGAATTTATTTCCCATATTTGATGCACCTGTACTGACCTCGCCTTCTGGATGATAGCGGGGTGAACAGGCCGTGGCTCGGGTGGTTGATGTCCTTTTATGATCTTTTTGGCCTTCCTGTGACATCGGTTGCAATAGGTGTCCTGGAGGGCAGGCAGTGTGCCCCCGGTGATGCGTTGGGCAGACCGCACCACCCTCTGGAGAGCCCTGCGGTTGCGGGCGGTGCAGTTGCAGTTCCAGGCGGTGATGCAGCCCGACAGGATGCTCTCAATTGTGCATCTGTAAACGTTTGTGAGGTTCTTAAGGGCCAAGCCAAATTTCTTCAGTCTGAGGTTGAAGAGGCACTGTTGAGCCACACTCTCTATGGGGGTGGACCATTGCAGATCGTCAGTGATGTGTATGCCGAGGAACTTGAAGCTTTCCACCTTCTCCGCTTTTTCCTGAAGTCCAGCATCAACTCCTTCGTTTTGTTGACGTTGAAGGAGAGGTTATTTTCCTGGCAACACTCCGCCAGGGCCCTCAACTCGTCATTGTTGGTAATCAGGCCTACTATGGTTGTGTCGTCTGCAAACTTGATGATTGAGTTGGAGGCATGTGTGGCCAAGCAGTCATGGGTAAACAGGGTGTACAGGAGGGGGCTGAGTACGCACCCTTGTGGAGGCCCTGTGTTGAGGATCTGTGAAGTAGAGGTGTTGTTTCCTACCTTCACCACTTGGGGGCGGCCCGTCAAGAAGTCCAGGACCCAGTTGCACAGGGCAGGGTTCAGACCCAGGGCCCCGCGCTTGATGATGAGCTTGGAGGGTGCTATGGTGTTGAAGGCTGAGCTATAGTGAATGAACAGCATTTCTCTTGTCGAGGTGGGATAGGGCAGTGTGCAGTGCAATGGTGATTGCATCGTCTGTGGATCTATTGGTGCGGTAAGCACATTTAAATGGTTCTAAGGTGTCAGGTAAGGTAGAGGTGATATGATCCTTAATTAACTAGCCTATCAAAGCACTTCATGATGACAGAAGTGTGTGCTACGGGGCGATTGTCATTTAGTTATTAAAGTACTACGAATGCCATGATGATCTGGACGAGACTGCCCAATCGAGACAAAGGTAAGATTCTATGGATTAACTATCTAATGTTAGCTAAATGTAGTAATTAATAAATTGGCTACATTTCAACTGTCTTGTGCAAGTTTTAAATTGACACAATACCTGGTAGCAAAGGTGTAAACTAGAGATGACGTGCAGGAGCTTGCAGGTATTTGTAGTTTTCCATGCTTTTTCAAATCAAACGATGTCTACGTTGATGCTAATTAGCATTTTAGAATCTGAGAGTAAATAGAGCCGAATATATTGATAAAAGTTACCTTGTCATAGAGAGATTTAAATGGGTATCAAAAGGTCATGCCAAGGTAACCCTACACAAAACACTGCCCTTATTTTAAACGTTTCTAAAATCCCCTATGGGAAAAATGAATGGTGGAAAAACGATTGGAACCCTGTTTGACCAGTAGGTTTTATAGGTATTATGAAACCTCCAATGTGGAGCTATAGTCCACCTAGTCCTAGCCAATACCAGTAGTTAGACTACAATAGGCTGTTGTCTTTGATAGCAGAGCTGTTTTCGAGTCTTATTATGGGTCTTATTATTATTATAGTAAAAGCACACATTTTATGGAATCTTATAACACAAGTGTAATAATAACATTATGGCACCATGTGTTATAAATCAGTGTTGAGTGAGGGTCATACACATCCCCAATACCCGTCTGTGCAAGCGTGTGTGTGTATGTACACAGACTTATGAGTTACTTATTATAGTTTTAAATATGAATTGCTACATTATTGAATATTAAAGGGCCATTATGATGAACACTAGCTAGCTGCCCACTGAACTACAGTACAGCTGTTTTTTAATTGAACCTTTATTTAACAAGGCAAGTCAGTTAAGAACAAATTCTTACTGTATTTACAATGATGGCCTACACCAGCCAAACCCAGACAACGCTGGGCCAATTGTGCGCTGCCCTATGGGACTCCCAATCACAGCCGGTTACAATGCAGCCTGGATTCAAACTAGGGTGTCTGTAGTGACGCCTCTAGCACTGAGATGCAGTGCCTTAGACTGCCGTGCCACTCGAGAGCTTTAATAATTTAATTGATTAAAAAGGACATATGTGTTGTCCTGAGTGTTTTATCACGGCTACAAAACAAAATGTAATAAAAAGGCTTGACATCACAATATAATAGAATGTGAGAATAGAATGTTGTCTACTCTGTAGTAGACAGTGTTTCCAACATTCTAGGGACATACTGACTAACAAACAGTATTTCAATTGAATTCGATGCAATTTATTTTCCCTTGAAGGAATTGGAGTACTTAGAAGACTACACAGTACACACATAACAAACAACATAGAGGACAGGACATACAGAACAAAACATCAGGAACAGCCAAATGTAGACCAACACAGCAGGTTAATGCTGCATTTGTAACCAAGTGGGAAATGGGAATTGACCACACACGACTGGGAAAAATCCACTTGAATGGCCCTCTAACAGGTGGGAAACTTGTCTATCATACTGAGCTCCCATATGCTGACCTCTGATGTCACCTACCAAGGAAATGACCTCGATAACAGTATTTTCAGCAGTTAAATGCAACAACAAAACATTATTTACGAAAAGCAATCGATTAATAATATAGTTTTTGAACACTATCATTTGTTTACAAGCATGATATCCATACTTTAATTTATTGTTTACAGAGCCAGCTTGTTGGCCATTAGCCAATCAACATTTTTCAACTAGTTCTAATCACAAGAGTGCATCCAACTGGTATTTACTCCCACTTGGTTAAAAACAGCAAAAGTTGGCTCATGATGATATTCGTTTGCCATTCTTTTCTATTTAATTAAAAGTTTATTTTTTATTTTTTACTAATACCAGAGCCAAATAATGTATGGACTAAGAATTTTTATTTTGGATATTTATTTTAAAAGTAGGCTAGAATCCCCCTACCTGACCAGTGATGACCCCCATACCCCTGATGTCCCCTGCACCTTTGGCAGCGATTACAGCCTCGAGTCTTCTTGGGTATGACGCTACAAGCTTGGCACACCTCTATTTGGGGAGTTTCTCCCATTTCTCTCTTCAGATCCTCTCAAGCTCCATCAGGTTGGATTTTTCAGGTCTCTCCAAAGCTATTTTCAAGTCTGGGCTCTAGCTGGGCCACTCAAGGACATTCAGAGACTTGTCCCGAAGCCACTCCTGCGTTGTCTTGGCTGTGTGCTTAAGATATTTGTCCTGTTGGAAGGTGAACCTTTGCCCCAGTCTGAGGTCCTGAGCGCTCTGGAGCAGGTTTTCATCAAGGATCCTGACTAGTCTCCTAGTCCCTGCCGCTGAAAAACAACCCCACAGCATGATGCTGTCACCACCATGCTTCACTATAGGGATGGTGCCAGGTTTCCTTCATTAAGTCAGGATTCCTATTTGACTTAGACATGCCTCCTTGCCCGTCCAACATTTCCTCATCTCCCATCTCTCTAATGCGACTATCCCTGATGCTTCTCCCTCTTTTTCCCCTGCAGTGACTGAGTCCAAGGTGCTAGAGGAGCTCCTGAAACCTGACCCCCAAAAAACATCTGGGTCAGATGGTTTAGACCCTTTCTTCTTTAAGGTTGCTGCCCTTACCATCACCAAGCCTATCTCCAACCTTTTTAACCTGTCTCTCCTTTCTGGGGAGGTTCCCATTGCTTGGAAGGCAGCCACAGTTCGTCCTTTATTTAAAGGGGGAGATCAAGCTGATCCTAACTGTTATAGGCCTATTTCTATTTTGCCCTGTTAATCAAAAGTTTTGGAAAAACTTGACTGACTGGCTTTCTTTATGTCTATAGTATTCTCTCTGGTATGCAATCTGGTTTCCGCTCAGGTTATGGATGTGTCACTGCAACCTTAAAGGTCCTCAATGATGTCACCATTGCCCTTGATTCTAAGCAATGTTGTGCTGCTATTTTTATTGTACTTGGTGAAAGCTTTTGATACGGTAGACAATTCCAATTCTTGTGGACTGGCTAAGGAGTATTGGTGTCTCTGAGGGGTCTTTGGCCTGGTTTGCTAACTACCTCTCTCAAAGAGTGCAGTGTATAAAGTCAGAAAATCTGTTGTCTCAGCCACTGCCTGTCATCAAGGGAGTACTCCAAGGCTCAGTCCTAGGCCCCACTCTCAACAACATAGCTCAGGCAGTAGGAGGCTCTCTCATCCATTTATATGCAGATGATACAGTCTTATACTCAGCTGGACTCTCCCCGGATTTTGTGTTAAATTCTCTACAACAAAGCTTTCTTAGTGTCCAACAAGCTTTCTCTACCCTTAACCTTGTTCTGAACACCTTCAAAACCAAGGTCACGTGGTTTGGTAAGAAGAATGCCCCTCTCCCCACAGGTGTGATTACTACCTCGGGGGGTTTAGAGCTTGAGGTAGTCACCTCATACGTGTACATGGGAGTATGGCTAGACAGTACACTGTTCTTCTCTCAGCACATATCAAAGCTGCAGGCTAAAGTGAAATCTAGATTTGGTTCCCTCTATCGTAATCGCTCCACTGGTTGATGCTTATTTATAAAACCCTCTTAGGCCTCTCTCCCCCCTATCTGAGATATCTACTGCAGCCCTCATCCTCCACATACAACAGCCGTTCTGCCAGTCACATTCTGTTAAAGGTCCCCAAAGCACACAAATCGCTAGGTCGCTCGTCTTTTCAGTTCGCTGCAGCTAGCGACTGGAACGAGCTGCAACAAACACTCAAACGGGACAGTTTTATCTCAATCTCTTCATTCAAAGACTCAATCATGGACACTCTTAATGACAGTTGTGGCTGCTTTGCATGATGTATTGTTGTCACTACCTTCTTGCCCTTTGCACTGTTGTCTGTGCCCAATAATGTTTGTACCATGTTTTGCGCTGCTACCATGTTGTTTTGCTACCATGTTGTTGTCATGTTGTGTTGCTACCATGCTGTGTTGGCATGTGTTGCTGCCTTGCGGTCTTAGGTCTCTCTTTATGTAGTTTTGTGTTGTCTCTCTTGTCGTGATGTGTGTTTTGTCCTATATTTATATGTTACATATATTTTTTAATCCAAGCCCCCGTCCCCGCAGGTCTTTTTGTCTTTTGCCTTTTGATAGGCCGTCATTGTAAATAAGAATTTGTTCTTAAATGACTTGCCTAGTTAAATACATTTTTTAATAAAATCCTCCAGAAGTGACGCTTGTGAATTAGTCCAAAGAGTTCAATCTTGGTTTCATCAGGCCAGATAATCTTGTTTCTTGTGGTCTGTGAGTCTATGTGCATTTTGCCAAACTCCAAGTGGGCTGTTGTGCTTTTTACTGAGGAGTGGCTTCCGTCTGGCTCTACCATAAACGCCTGATTGGTGGAGTGCTGCAGAAGGTTGGAAGGTTCTCCCATCTCCACAGAGGAACTCTAGAGCTGTAAGAGTGACCATTGGGTACTTCGTCACCTCCCTGACCAAAGTCCTTCTTCCCTGATTGCTCAGTTTGGCTGGACGGCCAGCTCCAGGATGAGTCTTGGTGGTTCCAAACTTCTTCAATTTAAGAATGATGGAGGCCTCTGTGTTCTTGGGGACTTTTAATGCTGCAGAAATCTGTGCCTCGACACAATCCTGTCTCGGAGCTCTATGGGCAATTCCTTCGACCTCAAGGCTTGGTTTTTGCTCTGACATGCACTGTCAACTGTGGAACCTTATATCGACAGGTGTGTGCCTTTCCAAAGCATGTCCAATCAATTGAATTTACCACAGGTGGACTCCAATCAAGTTGTAGAAATATCTAAAGGATTATCAATGGAAACAGGATGCACCTCAGCTCAATTTCGAGTCTCATAGCAAATCAAATCAAATGTATTTATATAGCCATTCTTACATCAGCTGATATCTCAAAGTGCTGTACAGAAACCCAGCCTAAAACCCAAAACAGCAATCAATGCAGGTGTAGAAGCATGGTGGTTAGGAAAAACTCCCTAGAAAGGCCAAAACCTAGGAAGAAACCTAGAGAGGAACCAGGCTATGAGGGGTGGCCAGTCCTCTTCTGGCTGTGCCGGGGTGGAGATTATACCAGAACATGGCCAAGATGTTCAAATGTTCATAAATGACAGTAGCAAAGGGTCTGAATACTTATTTAAATAAGGTATTTATGTTTCTAGTTTTTTTTTTTTGCTTTGTCATTATGGGGTATTGTTTGTAGATTGCCGATGAATAAAAAAAAAACATTTTAGAATAAGACTGTAACATAACAAAATGTGGAAAAAATATTCTGTATTCTGTATTCTGTATTCTAGTCAAGACCATCCTACTCAACTGTTGCCATACACATACTATTTTATCCTACGTTTTCTTCAAATATACTACATATACTATATATGCAAAAGTATATGGACACCCCTTGAAATTAGTGGATTTGGGTATTTCAGTCACACCCATTGCTGACAGGTGTATAAAATCGAGCACACGACCATGCAACATTGGCAGTAGAATGGCCTTACTGAAGAGCTCAGTGACTTTCAACGTGGCACCGTTGTCTTCCAACAAGTCAGTTCGTCAGATTTGCCATGCCATGCTAGAGCTGCCCTGGTCAACTGTAAGTGCTGTTATTGTGAAGTGGAAATGTCTAGGAGCAAGTGGTATGCCACACAAGATCACAGAACCAGAACGCCGAGTACAGAAGCGTATAGTGCGAAACAACGTCTGTCCTTGGTTGCAACGCTCACTTGCAACTGCCTCTGGAAGTAACGTCAGCACAATAACTGTTTGTTGGGAGCTTCATGAAATGGGTTTCCATGGCCGAGCAGCTGCACACAAGCATAAGATCACCATGCGCAATGCCAAGCATCAGCTGAAGTGGTATAAAGCTCACTGCCATTGGATTCTGGAGCAGTGGAAACATGTTCTCTGGAGTGATGAATCTTACGCTTCACCATTTGGCAGTACAATGGACAAATTTGGGTTTGGAGAACGCTACCTGCCCGATTGCATAGTTCCAACTGTAAAGTTTGGTGGGGGAGCAATAATGGTCTGGGGCTGTTTTTCATGGTTCGGGCTAGGCCCCTTCGTTCCAATAGTATGCAAGTATAAACACCATGGGACCATGCAGCCGTCATACCGCTCAGGAAGGAGACGTGCTCTGTCTCCTAGAGATGAACGTACTTTGGTGAGAAAAGTGCAAATCAATCCCAGAACAACAGCAAATGGCCTTGTGAAGAAATGGGGCAAACAGGTACAAAAGTATCTATATCCACAGTAAAACAAGTCCTATATCAACCTGATAGGCCGTTCAGCAAGGAAGAAGCCAGCGCTCCAATACCACCATAAAAAAGCCAGACTACGGTGGGGACAAAGATCATACTTTTTGGAGAAATGTCTGCTGGTCTGATGAAACAGTGACCATCATTATGTTTGGAGGAAAAAGGGGGTGGCTTGCAAGCCCGAAGAAGACCATCCCAACCATGAAGCACGGGGGTGGCAGCATCAGTTTTTCATACCAAGATGGCATAGCAGTCAGACGTCCTTTGTCCTCGTCGTGTCCCGTGGATATATATATTTACATCTTTCTTCGCATATCTTTTATATATTTTCTTTTCCAAAAACTCAACTTCAAAACACTCTTCTGCAACCCGCCTCACCAATTTAAAAAAATTATTATTTACCTCAAATCTGAAATCCACAATAGAAGCTAACCAGAAGCTATCCAGAAGCTAACCAGAAGCTATCCAGAAGCTAACCAGAAGCTAGCCAGAAGTTAACCAGAAGCTAGCCAGAAGCTAACCAGAAGCTAGCCAGAAGCTAGCCAGTTTACTGGCTAACGTTAGTATTCAGCTAACCACGGTTTGTGGTCATCAGCTATCCTTTAGCTCAAAAAGCTATCACCAGTTTTGTACAACGCGATTCAGACCAGAACATACCGAACCTATTTTTCTCTCCATATCCCCGGATTTCAACCGCAAGCTCTGGACTTTTACACCTAGATCTCGCATCTAGTTGCTATCCGTGTGACTATTGGCTTACGTCGATCCCGGAGCAAACATCAATTATTCCAGAGCTAGCCAGCTGAATAGTTCCATCAGCCACTCTTGGGCTACAATCTTTTACTGCCGATGCGGAGCCCCACCGGGCCTTCACGACTGGACTACCGACGTTATCTGCCCGAGGGAGTTATCCAACTGGCCCCTCCGTCGCGACGTTACCTGAACGCCCATCTGTGGCCCGCTAATCGTTAGTTGTCTTATCGGCTGCTATCTGAATAGGTCTATCCGACAATTTTTCTTGGGTCACTATAACTATATCTATTTTTTCAATTGGATTGATCCTCTCTACAACACGGAACCCCACTAATCTACCGACGGAAACGCACGAGGTGGCTTCAAAAATACCTCCATCCTATGCTAGCTTGCTACCGATGGCCCGGCTAGCTGTCTGAATCGCCGTGACCCCAACCAACCTCACTATTCACTGGACCCTTATGATCACTCGACTAAGCATGCCCCTCCTTAATGTCAATATGCCTTGTCCATTGCTGTTCTGGTTAGTGTTTATTGGCTTATTTCACTGTAGAGCCTCTAGCCCTGCTCATTATACCTTATCCAACCTTTCAGTTCCACCACCCACACATGCGATGACATCACCTGGTTTCAATTATGTTTCTAGAGACAATATCTCTCTCATCATCAATCAATACCTAGGTTTACCTCCACTGTATTCACATCCTACCATACCTTTGTCTGTAAATTATACCTTGAAGCTATTTTATCGCCCTCAGAAACCTCCTTTTACTCTCTGTTCCGGACGTTCTAGACGAACAATTCTCATAGCTTTTAGCCATACCCTTAACCTATTCCTCCTCTGTTCCTCTGGTGATGTAGAGGTGCAGTGCGTAGCTTCACTCCTATTCCCCTGGCGCTCTCTTTTGATGACTTCTGTAACTGTAATAGCCTTGGTTTCATGCATGTTAACATTAGAAGCCTCCTCCCTAAGTTTGCTTTATTCACTGCTTTAGCACACTCTGCCAACCCGGATGTTCTAGCCGTGTCTGAATCCTGGCTTAGGAAGACCACCAAAAATTCTAAAATCTTCATCCCTAACTACAACATTTTCAGACAAGATAGAACTGCCAAAGGGTGCGGTGTTGCAATCTACTGCAAAGATAGCCTGCAGAGTTCTGTCCTACTATCCAGGTCTGTACCCAAACAATTTGAACTTCTACTTTTAAAAATCTACCTCTCTAAAAACAAGTCTCTCACCGTTGCCGCCTGCTATAGACCACCCTCTGCCCCAAGCTGTGCTCTGGACACCATATGTGAACTGATTGCCCCCCATCTATCTTCAGAGCTCGTGCTGCTAGGTGACCTAAACTGGAACATGCTTAACACCCCAGCCATCCTACAATCTAAGCTTGATGCCCTCAATCACACACAAATTATCAATGAACCTACCAGGTACCACCCCAAAGCCGTAAACACGGGCACCCTCATAGATATCACCCTAACCAACTTGCCCTCTAAATACACCTCTGCTGTTTTCAACCAAGATCTCAGCGATCAATGTCTCATTGCCTGCATCCGTAATGGGTCAGCGGTCAAACAACCTCCACTCATCACTGTCAAACATTCCCTGAAACACTTCAGTGAGCAGGCCTTTCTAATCGACCTGGCCGCGGTATCCTGGAAGGATATTGATCCCATCCCGTCAGTAGAGGATGCCTGGTTGTTTTTTTTAAATGCCTTCCATAAATAAGCATGCCCCATTCAAGAAATGTATAACCAGGAACAGATATAGCCCTTGGTTCTCTCCAGACCTGACTGCCCTTAACCAACACAAAAACATCATATGGCGTTCTGCATTAGCATCGAACAGCCCCCGTGATATGCAACTTTTCAGGGAAGCTAGAAACCAATATACATAGGCAGTTAGAAAAGCCAAGGCTAGCTTTTTCAAGCAGAAATTTGCTTCCTGCAACACAAACTCAAAAAAGTTATGGGACACTGTAAATCCATGGAGAATGAGAACACCTCCTCCCAGCTGCCCACTGCACTGAGGATAGGAAACACTGTCACCACCGATAAATCCACTATAATTGAGAATTTCAATAAGCATTTTTCTACGGCTGGCCATGCTTTCCAGCTGGCTACCCCTACCCCGGTCAACAGCACTGCACCCCCCACAGCAACTCGCCTAAGCCTTCCCCATTTCTCCTTCTCCCAAATCCAGTCAGCTGATGTTCTAAAAGAGCTGCAAAATCTGGACCCCTACAAATCAGCCGGGATAGACAATCTGAACCCTTTCTTTCTAAAATTATCTGCCGAAATTGTTGCAACCCCTATTACTAGCCTATTCAACCTCTCTTTCGTGTCGTCTGAGATTCTCAAAGATTGGAAAGCTTCCGGCATCATCCCCCTCTTCAAAGGGTGGAGGGACACTCTTGACCCAAACTGCTACAGACCTATATTTATCCTACCCTGCCTTTCTAAGGTCTTTGAAAGCCAAGTCAACAAACAGATTACCAACCATTTCGAATCCCACCATACCTTCTCCACTATGCAATCTGGTTTCAGAGCTGGTCATGGGTGAACCTCAGCCACGCTCAAGGTCCTAAACGATATCTTAACCGCCATCGATAAGAAACAGTACTACTCTCTGGTCACCCCCAAAACCAATTCTTCCTTTGGGCGCCTCTCCTTCCAGTTCTCTGCTGCCAATGACTGGAACGAACTACAAAAATTACTGAAACTGGAAACACTTTTGTCCCTCACTAGCTTTAAGCACCAGCTGTCAGAGCAGTTCACAGATTACTGCACCTGTACATAGCCCATCTATAATTTAGCCCAAACAACTACCTCTCCCCCTACTGTATTTATTTATTTTGCTCCTATGCACCCCATTATTTCTATCTCTACCTTGCACATTCTTCCACTGCAAATCTACCATTCCAGTGTTTTACTTGGTATAATTGTATTTATTTCGCCATCATGGCCTTTTTTTGCCTTTATCTCACCGCACTTGCTCACATTGTATATATACTTATTTTTCTACTGTATTATTGACTGTATGTTTGTTTTACTCCATGTGTAACTCTGTTGTTGTATGTGTCGAACTGCTTTGCTTTATCTTGGCCAGGTCGCAATTGTAAATGAGAACTTGTTCTCAACTTGCCTACCTGGTTAAATAAAGGTGAAATAAATAAATAAAATAAAATAAAAAATGTTGTGGGGGTGCTTTGCTGCAGGAGGGACTGGTGCACTTCACAAAATAGATGGCATCATGAGGGAGGACAATTATGTGGATACATTGAAGCAACATCTCAAGACATCAGTCATGAAGTTAAAGCTTGATCGCAAATGGGTCTTCCAAATGGACAATGACCCCAAGAGAACTTCCAAAGTTGTGGCAAAATGGCTTAAGGACAACAAAGTCAAGGTATTGGAGTGGCCATCACAAAGCCCTGACCTCCATCCCATAGAGAATTTGTGGGCAGAACTGAAAAAGCGTGTGTGAGCAAGGAGACCTACAAACCTGACTCAGTTACACCAGCTCTGTCAGAAGGAATGGGCCAAAATTCACCCAACTTATTGCGGGAAGCTTGTGGTCGGCTACCCAAAATGTTTGACCCAAGTTAAACAATTTAAAGGCAATGCTACCAAATACTAAATGAGTGTATGTAAACTTCTGACCCACAGGGAATGTGATGAAAGAATTAAAAGCTTAAATAAATCATTCTCTCTACTATCATTCTGACATTTCACATTCTTAAAATAAAGTGGTGATCTTAACTGACCTGAGACAGGGATATTGTACCAGGATTAAATGTCAGGAATTGTAAAAAACTGAGTTGAAATGAATTTGGCTAAGGTGTAAGTAAACTTCCGACTTCAACTCTCTCTCTATATACAGTGGGGCAAAAAAAGTATTTAGTCAGCCACCAATTGTGCAAGTACTCCCACTTAAAAAGATGAGAGAGGCCTGTAATTTTCATCATAGGTACACGTCAACTATGACAGACAAAATGAGAAAAACAAATCTAGAAAATGACATTGTAGGATTTTTTATGAATTTATTTGCAAATTATGGTGGAAAATAAGTATTTGGTCAATAACAAAAGTTTATCTCAATACTTTGTTATATACCCTTTGTTGGCAATGAAAGAGGTCAAATGTTTTCTGTAAGTCTTCACAAGGTTTTCACACACTGTTGCTGGTATTTTGGCCCATTCCTCCATGCTGATCTCCTCTAGAGCAGTGATGTTTTGGGGCTGTTGCTGGGCAACACGGACTTTCAACTTCCTCCAAAGATTTCTATGGGGTTGAGATCTGGAGACTGGCTAGGCCACTCCAGGTCCTTGAAATGCTTCTTACGAAGCCACTCCTTCGTTGCCCGGGCAGTGTGTTTGGGATCATTGTCATGCTGAAAGACCCAGACACATTTAATCTTCAATGCCCTTGCTGATGGAAGGAGATTTTCACTCAAAATCTCACAATACATGGCCCCATTCATTCTTTCCTTTACATGGATCAGTCGTCCTGGTCCCTTTGCAGAAAAACAGCCCCAAAACATGATGTTTCCACCCCCATGTTTCACAGTAGGTATGGTGTTCTTTGGATGCAACTCAGCATTCTTTGTCCTCCAAACACAACGAGTTGAGTTTTTACCAAAAAGTTATATTTTGGTTTCATCTGACCATATGACATTCTCCCAATCTTCTTCTGGATCATCCAAATGCTCTCTAGCAAACTTCAGATGGGCCTGGACATGTACTGGCTTAAGCAGGGGGACACGTCTGGCACTGCAGGATTTGAGTCCCTGGCGGCTTAGTGTGTTACTGATGGTAGGCTTTGTTACTTTGGTCCCAGCTCTCTGCAGGTCATTCACTAGGTCCCCCGTGTGGTTCTGGGATTTTTGCTCACCGTTCTTGTGATCATTTTGACCCTACGGGGTGAGATCTTGCGTGGAGCCCCAGATCGAGGGAGATTATCAGTGGTCTTGTATGTCTTCCATTTCCTAATAATTGCTCCCACAGTTGATTTCTTCAAACCAAGCTTTTACCTATTGCAGATTCAGTCTTCCCAGCCTGGTGCAGGTCTACAATTTTGTTTCTGGTGTCCTTTGACAGCTCTTTGGTCTTGGCCATAGTGGAGTTTGGAGTGTGACTGTTTGAGGTTGTGGACAGGTGTCTTTTATACTGATAACAAGTTCAAACAGGTGCCATTAATACAGGTAATGAGTGGAGGACAGAGGAGCCTCTTAAAGAAGAAGTTACAGGTCTGTGAGAGCCAGAAATATTGCTTGTTTGTAGGTGACCAAATACTTATTTTCCACCATAATTTGCAAATAAAGTCATAAAAATCCTACAATGTGATTTTCTGGATTTTTTTTCTCATTTTGTCCGTCATAGTTGAAGTGTACCTATGAAAATTACAGGCCTCTCTCATTTTTTTAAGTGAGAGAACTTGCACAATTGGTGGCTGACTAAATACTTTTTTGCCCCACTGTATATACACACAGTATCATTCAAAAGTTTGGACACATATACTCATTCAAGGGTTTTTCTTTATTTTTCCCAAATTCGTCATCAAAACTACAAAATAACAAACATGGAATCATGTAGTAATGAAAAAGAAATCAAAATATAGTTTATATTTGAGTTTCTTCAAAGTAGCCACTATTTGCCTTGATAACAGCTTTGCACACTCTTGGCATTCTTCCAACCAGCTTCATGAGGAATGCTTTTCCAACAGTCTTGAAGGAGATCCCACATATACTGAGCACTCGTTGGCTGCTTTTCGTTCACTCTGTGGTCCAACTCATCTCAAACCATCTCAATTATGTTGTAGTCAGGTGATTGTGGAGGCCAGGTCATCTGATGCAGCACTACATCATTCTCCTTCATTGGTCAAATAGCCCTTACACAGTCTGAAGGTGTATTTTGGGTCATTGTCCTGTTGAAAAACAAATGGTAGTCCCACTAAGTGCAAACCAGATGGGATGGCGTATCGCTGCAGAATGCTACGGTAGCCATGCTAGTTAAGTGTGCCTAGAATTGTAAATAAATCACAGACAGTGTCACCAGCAAAGCCCCCCCACACCATCACACCTCCACCTCCATGCTTCACGGTGTGAACCACACATGCGGAGATCATCCGTTCACCTACTCTGTGTCTCACAAAGGCATGGAGGTTGGAACCAAAAATCACACATTTTGACTCATCAGACCAAAGGACAAATTTCCATTGTTCTAATGTCCATTGCTTGTGTTTCTTGATCCAAGCAAATGTCTTCTTCTTATTGGTGTCCTTTAGTAGTGGTTTAAAAACTGCTTTAGTAGTACTTTATAGTATTTTTACTTAAGTGCTTTACACCACTTGTTTCATGATGGTGTTTGCAACCGCACTTGAAGAAACTTTAAAAGTTCTTTAAATGTTCCGCTTTGACTGACCTTCATGTCACCTTTAAGTAATGTGGGACTGTCGTTTCTCTTTGCTTATTTGAGCAGTTCTTGCCATAATACGGACTTGGTGTTTTACCAAATAGGGCTATCTCATGTATACCACCCACTACCTTGTCACAACATTAACTTATTTGCTCAAACACATTAAGAAAGAAAGAAAATCCACAACTTAACTTTTAACAAGGCACACCAGTTAATTGAAACGCATTCCAGGTGACTACCTCACCTGGTGGCTACTTTGAAGAATTTGTTTAACCCTTTTTTGGTTACTACATGATTCCAAATGTGTTATTTCATAGTTTGATGTCTTCACTATTATTCTACAATGTAGAAAACAGTAAAAAAAAAAAAAAGAAAAACCCTTGAATGAGTAGATGGTTCCAAACTTTTGACTACTTTTGACTGGTACTAGATATTTATACATACATACATACATGTCGTTTCCTGTTTTATACCGTCCCATTGATTCCATTCCAGGAATTACATTCAGCCCTCCTACTATAGCTCCTTCTACCAGCCCCCACTGCCGCAATAACATCCATCTGCTAAATATGTGTATGCGAGAAATACAATTTGATTTGAAGTAATTAGGCAATTTTGTAGTTATTAATTCATATCATAGGCTAATTTGTGTTTTATAATTTGGCCAATCATCAAAAGTATCAATATTTTCAGTAAAGCAACTTCGAGCTCTCTTGTGGTGGTCACATTAGGCCTCCTACTCAGACTTTGCCCTCCTACTCGGACTTTGGTAGCCCATTACGAACCTTACTTTCTGTTTCACTACAGACTTTGGCCCCAGAGTGCTGTCTATGCTTTAGCCTCCTTGTCAGACTTTGCCCCCCTACTCAGACACAGTCTATTTCCTGTCTTCTCCACCAACATTCTACCTTCATTCCTTAGGATAGCATTATCATCTTTCCACCGTTATCTTCTGAATGTCGGATTTTTTTGCAAGTGCAAAAAAAGTCCTATATTACAAAGATAAAAAATAGTTTTTGCACGTTATCACAATAGTATTTGATTTCTTTTCACCACTAGGGGACAGTGCAGGTCTTCCCAAGTGAGGACACGGAAGCTAGAGATGATGTACTGCAGATGAGTGACACCAAAAAGTTGTCACCGGGGGCGTTAGTTGGGTCCCCAAACCCTAGGTAAAGACCAAAAAAGTATTCCTTTAAAGTTGGCAACAACAACAAAAAGTAAAAATAATTCCAATTCCGATTAAAATGCAACGGCATTTTAGCATTGTGGTTGACTTTAGGACCATGGGAGCACTGCTCGGAGAGCAGCCAGTCTGTGCGCCTTTTCTGACTGTTTTAGAAAGCTGAGGGCAGTGCACCTATTGCTTTGAATTTTATGTCATTTGAACATAATGTAAATTGATAGCCAGGGGTTAATTTAACTGGGAATTGAGAGGTGGGGACCATTCGAAATTAAAACCTGCTTTATTGCTATTAAAATATAAGTTGTGATAGCTGTAAGCATAATTGTTATTTTAATTTATTTGCCCAATAGGCTAGTGCAGTTTTGGTTTCATGTAGGCCTATTGGTATGAACTGAACAACTTGCAATTTAGAGCATTTCCCCTAAACACGTCTTGTTTTTGGCTTCAAATACAATAACAATGGTAGGCAATAACAAATGTGCATTGCATTGCAGTGACAGAACGATAATTGAGGAAATGCAAATCATTAATGATTTAGTTGGGCTAACTTTTTAACTTCTTGCTGTAGGCCTAGTTCATCATCATCCTCTGCCTGCATCCCTAATCCCTACCTGAAGCCTATCTGCCTCTGGTATAATGCATTTCCACCTCTCACTCGATCAGTCTTGCTTGCCCATCTTCCTGAATTAAAATGGCATATTCTAACTGATTAATATTGCTGGCAAAACATCATTAAATATTGCTAAGTAAATATAATGAGCACCCAGATAGTGCAAATGCTATGTAGGCACCACAATAATCAGACAGAGACAAGCTGTCCTGGGGAAACATTTGTGCGGTCCTCCTCCTTGTTGGCAACTATGTTGCAATGTTAATATTCTCGCTGCCTTGTTGATACAAAATGTTTTTATATTCTCAGAGCCGTCTTCTTTGTTTATACAATCAGTGGCGATTTTAGCATGTAACTCTTGGTGGGGCCTGCCAGCACAGCCACTACACAACACTAAACAATACATGAATTGCACTATAACGGTGTCAAACTGTGCCCACAAACTGTTAGGTCCTACAGCAGTCCCAATGCCTGCTACACCTGGCTATCAGCGCAGCCTATTCTGGCAGCAAAACAGTTCATTCAGTCTCATTTACTGCCTTAAAAAAACGTAGCTGATATGACTGAGTTGCTTAAACAAATGGGGTTTCTACTGACAATTGGGATGTACAAACTATGGCATAACGGGATAATGAGCGGATAGGAAGGAATCCATAATTTAGATTAAGACGTTAATGAGCGAGCTAGGACGGACGTATTCAATATAACTAGTTGTTCAGCACTTTTAAAATGTACCGTGACAGAATTCAGAACATGGGCCGTTCTGACTGTATTCTCCCTGTACACCAAGTCAGAACCGTGGGATAAATAAAGGGGGCATATAAGCAGACAATGAAAGCTCTTACAATATTCAATGATGGCATTTCTCTAATACAGACTATAGGCTAAATGTGTGCCACCAAGTCAGAAAAGTAGGCTAAGTTATTAGGTGAAAAGGGAGAAAATTATTAGGGTGAGGCACATGGGCTACGAAGAGCTTACTACACAATATACACTTGGTATTGCTTTCTTAGCTATAGTATACATATCTCCCTGTCATGTTACATAATTTATGCAGCAGCATACAATACAATTTTGGACTCACTTGAACAGGAAGGTGGCGCAGCGATCCTTTGTCGTTAATTTTGTCATCAAAGTCTGCCATTCTTTGGATTTATGGTGCTTTCAAGACAACTGGGAACTCGAAGAAAAAAAAAACAAGGTTGAATCATGACATCAGTGATCTTCAGTTCCGAGCTCTAGAAAGAGGCCAGAGTTCCCAACTTGGAATTCCGAGTTGGATTACCGTTCAAAACGTATTTTCCCAGTCGGAGATCCCAGTTGTCTTGAACTCACTGAAGTCTGAGATTTCCCAGCTCCGAGAAGTCATGCTGGATTGACAGAATGGCCAGTGTTGAATGTTTATCCTTTTAAGCTTGGAAAAGAGACCCTTAAACCCAGACTTGGACACCCACTCCACTGAAAATAAAATGATTTGCCAGTAGATTGTCAACTTGATTCACGATGATGACTGCTAACTTGCTAGCTAAGATTTAGAAAGTAGGATGTTGACATTATCAGTTTCCAATTTAAGCTACGGTACATATGAGGTGATTTGACGTCATTTTATCTATGGCAGCACCCAAGGGGCTTGAATTATCGAGCTCTCCCCGTAGATTTTGCAGTGACGTAGTGTCCCCATGAGTGACAGAACACTGAGCCAATCACGGCGCAACTAGAGAACATTACCAACCCCGACGCTCTGTATTTTCCGCTGGCTGCCCCACCACCACAGAAAGCACTGAGCTAGGCTGAAACACCTACATTTTGGAGATGCCTTAATCAAGAAAGCAAAAAAGGGCTTTATAATATATATTTTTTACATTGTTTTTAAACTGATATGGCATTTCCAGTCAACTGTTTTATGCTCTGGTTACTTTCACATTGATGTTGGTACAGTATTTGAAGTCGACATTGACAGCATTTATTATGCATCTATTTCATGTTGCACTGTATGCGCTGTTCCACAAGTAAATAAGTCAATGTATGTACACTGAGTATACCAAACATTAGGAACAGCTTTCCAATATTGAGTTGTACCCCCTTTTGCCCTCAGAACAGCCTCAATTTGTCAGGGTGTCAAGGTGTCAAAAGCATTTCACAGGGATGCTGGCCCATGTTGATGCCAATGCTTCCCACAGTTGGGTGAAGTTGGCTGGATGTCCTATGAGTGGTGGACCATTGTTGATACACATGGGAAACTGTTTAGCGTGAAAAACCCAGCAGCATTGCAGTTCTTGACACAGACTGTACGCCTGGCACCTTCTACCATATCCTGTTCAAAGGCACTTAAATATTTTGTCTTTCCATTCACCCTCTGAATGTCACACATACACAATCCATGTCTCAATTGTCTCAAAGCTTCAAAATCATTCTTTAACCTCCCCTTCATCTACACTGATTTAAAGTGGAATAAACAAGTTACATCAATAAGGGATCATAGCTTTTACCTGGATTCACCTGGTCAGTCTATATCATGGAAAGAGCAGGTGTCCTTAATGTTTTGTACACTCGGTGTATGATGAGTAGCACATTTTTTTATAAGTGTCAGGGTTAGTGTCCCGCTCCTTGAAATCGGCAGCTCTAGCCTTTAGCTCTGTCCAGATGTTTGCTATTTTATTTTTTTATTTTACCTATAATCCATGGCTTCTGGATGGGATACAGTATGTACGTACGGTCACTTTTCGGACGATGTCGTCGATGCACTTATTAATGAAGCCGGTGACTGAACTCCTCAATGCCACCAGATGAATCGCGGAACATATTCTAGTCTCTGCAAGCAAAACAGTCCTGTAGTGTAGCATCCACTTCATCGGACCACTTCCGAATTGAGCGTGTTACTGGTACTTCCTGTTTGAGTTTTTGCTTGTAAGCAGGAATCTGGAGGCTAGAGTTATGGTCAGATTTGCCAAATGGAGAGCGAGGAGGAGCTTTATATGCGTCTCTGTGGAGTGAAGGTGATCTAGAGCTTTTTTCCCTCTGGTTGCACAGGTGACATGCTGGTAGAAATTAGGTCAAACGGATTTCAGTTTTCCTGCATTAAAATCACCGGCCACTAGGAGCACTGCCTTTGGATGAGCGTTTTCTTGTTGGCTCATTGCCCTATAATAACTTGTTGAGTGCAGCATCAGTTTGTGGTGGTAAGTAGACAGCTATAAAAAATAATAGTATGGTAAATAGTAATGTCTACAGCTTATCATGAGGTATTCTAACTCAGGCGAGGAGAACCTTTAGACTTCTTTAATATTAGAGATCGTACACCTATTGTTGTTGACAAAGAGACACACACCCTGCCCTTGAGTTCACGAGACGCTGCCATTATGTCCTGCCGATGCATAGATAAACTAGCTAGATGTATCTATGCCACGACTCTGTGAAGCCACGACTCTGTGAAGCATATTACAGTTCTTCAGGTCCCGTTGATAGGATGGTCTCAGACGGAGCTTGTCTAGTTTGTTCTCCAGTGATTGTACATTCAACAATAAAAATAAAAAAAACTCCAGGCAGGAAAGGCAGGAACCTAGGAAGAAACCTAGAGAGGACAAAGGGTCTGAGGGGTGGCCAGTCCTCTTCTGGCTGTGCCGGGTGGAGATTAAAGGATACATGTCCGTTAAGGCCATAGTGTTCTTCAAGATGTTCAAACGTTCATAGATGACTAGCAGGGTCAAATAATGTGGTTGTAGAGCGTGCAACAGGTCAGCACCCCAGGAGTAAATGTCAGTTGGCTTTCATCGCTGAGCGTTCAGAGGTCGAGACAGCAGGTTTGGTAGAGAGAGTAAGTGAGAGAGAGGGAGGGGGAGTCAGGCAGAACAGGCAGAGCAGTTGAAACTGGAGCAGCAGCACGACCAGGTGGACTGGGGACAGCCAGGAGCCATCAGTCTAGGTTGTCCTGAGGCATGGTCCTAGGGCTCAGGTCCTCCGGGAAAGGAGGGAGAGAGAGAGAGAATTAGAGGGAGCATACTTAAGTTCACACAGGACACCAGATAAGACAGGAGAATTTCACCAGATGAGACAGGAGCCCCCCGGCACATAGACTACTGTAACATAGATACTGGAGGCTGAGACGGGGGGGTCGGGGGGATCGAGGCGGTTTATTCACTTGCCGCTGTCTTTTCATCAGATTGCCCCACGTCAGTCTCTATTTCGTAGTTTCATCAGATTGCCCCACGTCAGTCTCTATTTCGTAGTTTCATCAGATTGCCCCACGTTGGTCTCTATTTCGTAGTTTCATCAGATTGCCCCACGTCAGTCTCTATTTCGTAGTTTCATCAGATTGCCCCACGTCGGTCTCTATTTCGTTGTTTCATCAGATTGCCCCACGTTGGTCTCTATTTCGTAGTTTCATCAGATTGCCCCACGTCGGTCTCTATTTCGTAGTTTCATCAGATTGCCCCATGTCGGTCTCTATTTCGTAGTTTCATCAGATTGCCCCACGTTGGGCTCTATTTTGTCGTCTTTTCCTCTTTTCCTAGTGTCTGGGATTAGGGCCTGGTCCCGGGTCATTAAAGTAGAATTCTTCATAGAAATTGAGGTTAGTGAACACTATTCTGATGTCCAGAAGCTATTTTCGGTCATAGGAAAATATGGCGGAAAGGCTATGTACAAAAAAAAGCTCAGATCAGCTTAATTATTTTTTTGCATAATTGGTTAGGAGCCCGTAAAACGACTGCTATACATGCCAATGCCATTCTTGTCCCGATAAACTCCCAGACAGCAGCACTGCAGCCTCTTTAGGCTCTGCCTTGGGGTGACAGGTAGCCTAGTGGTTAGAGTGTTGGACTTGTAACCGAAAGGTTGCAACATCAAATCCCTAAGCTGACAAGGTAAAAATCTGTTGTTCTGCCCCTGGACAAGGCAGTTAACCCACTGTTCCTAGGCCGTCATTAAAAATAAGAATTTGTTCTTAACGGACTTGCCTAGTTTAATAAAGGTAAAAAAAATGGCAGGTTGGGTGTAGAGGAGCAGGTGGCTTGAGAAATTGAGATTAGAGAGCCAGAGCAGTGTAAGGTTTTAACTGTTCCAATAGTCAGTGTGGTGAACAATGTGTCATGTGTGGAATGTGTGACATGTAGTAGTTGTACAGTGCCTTTAGGAGGCACATCAGAAAGGGTTATTAAAGAAGTGTGCTTGTGTGTCAAATATACCATCAGCAGAGGAACAAAGCCAAAAGATCCATCTAAAATCAGACTGACAAATGCAGCATGAGTGCGGGCAGTGGCACATGGCTCATGTATATAACATTGCATACAATGTAGACAATACTAAGATTCAGTGGTTGTTCGGTTCTCACATCCGGTGTGTATTTTCATGTCAGAATCTCCCCTCAGTGCAGGTGGTGTAACCTGCCGTAAGCATCACAACACCACCTCCTGTCATTGTTATCAATACCAGCAGATGCTGCACTCTGTAAGCGTTTTCTCTGGTCTTGGATGTGGGCGGCATTGTGAGCCCCTGGGGGTGATGGATTGGTTAAAAAACCTGGTCCGTCTGCGGCTTGGTCCAAAGTCTTGCGGTCTTCTGGCTGAGTGGGGATTGAGGTTAGCTCAAACACACAGGTTAGACACATACATGCACACACAACCTCATACACTACACACACTCACACGTCATATCGGTCCTACAGTGCTCACCAGTCCTACAGTGCAAACCTGACCTACAGTACACACCTGTTCTACAGTGAATGTCTCACAGAGCTCAAGCTTGGCTGGGAACTTGCCTTTCATCTCATATTAATATTGTCAGTCTATGACAAACAGAAAGTGTTTTTTTGTTTAAAATCTATTAATTATTTTAGATTACTGGTTGTAAATCGATCTCTGAATGTGCTACAGTGACAAAACCACTTTCTCCCTTTGCGTTATGATTTAAGGATTCCAGGCATATCTGTTAGTGGCTGTAACATAGGGTTCAGCCAGGAGTTGATGGACAGTTGGAAGAGCGAATTAAATGGTAGGAAGGACATCCCAGCTTCAATTGGTGTCAGATTTGACATCTTGTGTCACACAGGCAGAAGAGACATACTCCCGTGTCCCTGAGAATTAAGGCTACCGCTCAATGCAAGCCTTTTCAATCTAAAGTACGATGTCCACATAACGATTTATAAGCAGAAATGTTGGTTGGAACCGGTACCAGAACCACGCAGGTCCCCAAAACAGGGGACTTTACATCTAACAGGTTTTAATGCTGAAAAAGACTCACTGTTTGTGTGCGTGTCTGCTTCCTGAGTGTCTGCCTCACATTTCTTTTTCCTTGAGTCAATAATATCTGGAGTTTTATGGTCTCTATTTAGTAAGTCAACATTGTTCAGTCTTCCTCTCAAAAGTCACTGATTCCTATGACAAAACATACATACACATAATCCTGAATAAACAGATCTGAAACAAGGAATGCATGTAGAGGAAGATGTCTTATTACCAGGAGAGCACATCTTGATTAGCATGGTTTTGGAGTGAGGAAACAATAACCTGCCTGTACATGGGAAACATGGCTCCCAACAACTCAAACCAGAAAGTAGCTGCCAGCCTGTGTGACTGCAGCTGTTGCGTGTCCTCCTCTCCCTGTTCCACCTGGGCTCCATGTGACACAAAATCATTACACAACCCAGCACACACTCTCTCTATTACCCCTCTTTATTTTCCTACAAAAATATTTCATCTTAGAAAAGATGGCTTAAAATGTACATGTTGTTTTTGGGCAACTGCCATTGAACTTTTCAGCTCAAATATATCTGTATATATATACAGTGCCTTGCGAAAGTATTCGGCCCCCTTGAACTTTGCGACCTTTTGCCACATTTCAGGCTTCAAACATAAAGATATAAAACTGTATTTTTTTTGTGAAGAATCAACAACAAGTGGGACACAATCATGAAGTGGAACGACATTTATTGGATATTTCAAACTTTTTTAACAAATCAAAAACTGAAAAATTGGGCGTGCAAAATTATTCAGCCCCCTTAAGTTAATACTTTGTAGCGCCACCTTTTGCTGCGATTACAGCTGTAAGTCGCTTGGGGTATGTCTCTATCAGTTTTGCACATCGAGAGACTGACATTTTTTCCCATTCCTCCTTGCAAAACAGCTCGAGCTCAGTGAGGTTGGATGGAGAGCATTTGTGAACAGCAGTTTTCAGTTCTTTCCACAGATTCTCGATTGGATTCAGGTCTGGACTTTGACTTGGCCATTCTAACACCTGGATATGTTTATTTTTGAACCATTCCATTGTAGATTTTGCTTTATGTTTTGGATCATTGTCTTGTTGGAAGACAAATCTCCGTCCCAGTCTCAGGTCTTTTGCAGACTCCATCAGGTTTTCTTCCAGAATGGTCCTGTATTTGGCTCCATCCATCTTCCCATCAATTTTAACCATCTTCCCTGTCCCTGCTGAAGAAAAGCAGGCCCAAACCATGATGCTGCCACCACCATGTTTGACAGTGGGGATGGTGTGTTCAGCTGTGTTGCTTTTACGCCAAACATAACGTTTTGCATTGTTGCCAAAAAGTTCAATTTTGGTTTCATCTGACCAGAGCACCTTCTTCCACATGTTTGGTGTGTCTCCCAGGTGGCTTGTGGCAAACTTTAAACGACACTTTTTATGGATATCTTTAAGAAATGGCTTTCTTCTTGCCACTCTTGCCACTCATAAAGGCCAGATTTGTGCAATATACGACTGATTGTTGTCCTATGGACAGAGTCTCCCACCTCAGCTGTAGATCTCTGCAGTTCATCCAGTGATCATGGGCCTCTTGGCTGCATCTCTGATCAGTCTTCTCCTTGTATGAGCTGAAAGTTTAGAGGGACGGCCAGGTCTTGGTAGATTTGCAGTGGTCTGATACTCCTTCCATTTCAATATTATCGCTTGCACAGTGCTCCTTGGGATGTTTAAAGCTTGGGAAATCTTTTTGTATCCAAATCCGGCTTTAAACTTCTTCACAATAGTATCTCGGACCTGCCTGGTGTGTTCCTTGTTCTTCATGATGCTCTCTGCGCTTTTAACGGACCTCTGAGACTATCACAGTGCAGGTGCATTTATACGGAGACTTGATTACACACAGGTGGATTGTATTTATCATCATTAGTCATTTAAGTCAACATTGGATCATTCAGAGATCCTCGCTGAACTTCTGGAGAGAGTTTGCTGCACTGAAAGTAAAGGGGCTGAATAATTTTGCACGCCCAATTTTTCAGTTTTTGATTTGTTAAAAAAGTTTGAAATATCCAATAAATGTCATTCCACTTCATGATTGTGTCCCACTTGTTGTTGATTCTTCACAAAAAAATACAGTTTTGTATCTTTATGTTTGAAGCCTGAAATGTGGCAAAAGGTCGCAAAGTTCAAGGGGGCCGAATACTTTCGCAAGGCACTGTATATATATATATATATATATATATATACAGATATATTTGAGCTGAAAAGTTCAATTTATATTCAATATATATATATATATATATATATATATATATATATATATAGACTGTAAGTAAATATATCTTAGCAATATTAATAAATCCAGTTGTGTAGTGAGTGGGTGCACTCCTCTAAGCAGGCAGGTCTCTGGTGGATATCCATGTCCTGTCACTGCCCTGTACACAGGCATCCCCCCTATCCTTAGAGAAAGTTAATGTTAGGAGAGATGTCCACTGGAGAAGGAGAACGGTGTCCCTGGGTGACTGTTGGTTATTATTGACCAAGACCAAGGCATTATGAAAACCACATCATGCACATCCCCGAGTAGGGCCCAACCACAATCCCTCTGTGTTTATTACAAAAATACGTCCTAATAATCAATACTAACAGGTTACCCTCTCTGATAACGGCAGGAGGTGCTACTGTTACTGAGCTGAGAAAAAAAAGAAAGATACAGGTGCAAAGGTCACAAAAGGGCACGTGAGTGCAGTCAAGGAAGGACAGTCAGTGTCATTACAGGAAGTAGTGTCCATTCCATCCAGATAGTCTTGACATTAAAAACTCAGTGAGAGAGCAAGCTGTCCAATGAGAGCGTAGTGTCCATCCGGCCAGACCAGACATTACCATTTGAGCGAGTGAGCAGAGACGGAACATTATTTCCCAGCTAGCTCAGTCCATAGAAACCGCACATGGAGTGGTCTGTGTATGTGCGAGGGTTCTTAAAGCACTTATAGTGATTGCAGGAACAAGGGGACAGGGCGTGCGTCATCCCAGAGTACCACTCTCTTGCTAGACTGCTTAGTCACAGAGGAACTCATTTGCTGTGAACTTATCATAACTATAATCAAATTGACAAACTATTTCCATTTGTCATGTTATCACATTTCTAATTCAATCCAATATCATAATTTTAACATAAATAGTTTAAAAGCAAGTTGATCCATTGAATATAATAAATAACAAAAACACAAAAAAACAAATAAACACTGAGGATCCCAATTAAGATAATAATAACAATAACAGCTAATTCCTCCAGTCATCGTTTTGTCGGACAGTGGAGCTGGTCTGACAGTACCCCTTAAGCCACTTCCCCACTCTCATCAGATTGGCTGCTGTACTTCATGTCACAGAGTGAGGCTGCTCACCTCTACTTACATCATAGAGGGGCGTAGGATTGTACCACTGAGAGAGTCAAGAGAGGGGTGAGCAGCCAGAGGGGGGAGGGCGAGGGCCGGGCTCCCAGGGGTAAAGCAGAGTCAGAAGTGCAGGAGCATACCTCGTAGCCATTTTCGGCATGGTCGGCGTGGTGCTGCCCATGTAGCCGCGTGTTAGCTGTGTTATTGGCCTCTGTGGCTGGAGAGTCCGACTGCATCTCTGTGCACACCAGCCAATCCTTTCCTATGGGCCGTGGGTACCCAGCCTCCACCTCCATATCACTGCCAACCACGCGCCAGTACTCCTTCCCCTTGAAGAAGTATGAGGAATCTGAAGGAGAGGAAGAAGACAGAGGCTGCATGAGGATTACAAGGGGACTGTGATGATGATTGCTATTGCTATGGTAATACATCAATGTCGCTTGATTCTGTCACACTGTTTTCCTATCAGGCTGCTCTCTCTATCCACCAGTTCGTTTTTTACACAAAATAAACTCTCCCTCTCTCGCATGTCATTTTTTCCCTCCCTTATCTCTGTCTTTCCCCCTCTCGCCATCCCTTCCTGTCTATCTGTCTCCTCCTTCCCAGCCGCTTTCTCTCCCTCACTCTCCCTCCCTAGCTCTCATCCTCCCTAGCACTATCTCTCCCTCTCTCTCCATCCCTGTCGCCACAGCTCTCTCTCTTCCTGAGGTGATGGAATAGGCCTGGAGAGAGAGCTCTCTGACGTGCTTCCAGTTCCCAGGCCCACAGGTCTGTGTGTGTGTATGAGTGTGTGCTTCCACTCTGGTAGCTTAGGCTGTGTGGGGACTCTTGCTTTTATACTTGGCTTGTGCTTACACACACACATTAATCAGCTCTGAGCAGGACCTTGGAGCTAGAAGTGGTAAAGAGCCCAGACCCTGAATGAGGGTAGCGTTCATGTGAAGACTGGGCTCGTGCCATGTTTGTGTGTGTGTAATGCCTTTACTGAAGAATTTTGATAAGCTATTTGATATGCGTGTGTACTACGAAGCTACAGTGAAGGCTTGACTGTTTGTTTGTGTGTGTGTGGGCTTGAGTTTGTATGAAACAGATGGAGAGGTGAGTATAATGCATGTGTGCTTTGGTGTGATATGATTTATGTAAATGATTTCCCAATATTTCCCAATGTTTAAGGCGGTGAGTGTACTTTAATTGCAGGTAGACTGGCCCTCCATGATTAAGGGTCTGACTCTGAGATAGGCATGAATAAGGAGCTCACTGCTGAGAATGCTCTGCATGAGCCGAGACATGATGCCCTAGCACCATCCTGCTCTCTTGCACGCACGCGCACACGCACACACACACACACACACACACACACACACACACACACACACACACACACACACACACACACACACACACACAAACATATCCCAGCTGCAGGCGCTCGCTGCCATGACGACCCAACAATGAAAACACAGACTCAGCTCAGCTACTTTCGCTCTCCTTCCTGGACCAGCCAGCCCCATTCACCCAAACACTATGGTTGTCCCAAATGACACCCTATTATGCATTACTTCTGACCAGAGCAGAGCCCTACGGGCCCTGGTCTTTTGTAGCTCAGTTGGTAGAGCATGGCGTTTGCAATGCCGGGATAATAGGTTCAAATCCACCCATACATAAAATGTATGCACATATGACTGTAAGTGGCTCTGGATAAAAGCGTCTGCTAAATAGCATTTATTATTATTATATTATAAGCAGGAGGGAGTGGAGAGAAAAAGTATGCAGTGTGGGCTAATATAGTGGATATGGAACTAAACCTTCTGTCAGTACCCTAAGGGCAAGCATGAATAAAATACATTGAGGTACTCCATTCATTTTGCATTCTTTTTGACAAATGCTTGTTATTTTTGTGTTAGTGCAGTACTGTATGTGTAAGTATTTAGCTTGTATTGCTTGAGTGTTTAGAAGTGAGTGTCGTGTGTATATGGAGTGTGTATGTGAGAGTATACAGTATGTGAATGTTTAGCTTGTTGATGTGTGTGTGTGTCACAAGAGGTTGGTGGCACCTTTGTTGGGGAGGACGGGCTCGTGGTAAAGATTGGAGAGGAATTAATGGAATGGTATCAAATAGATCAAACGCATGGTTTCCATGGTTTCCATGTGTTTGATGCCATTCTATTTGCTCCGTTCCGGCCATTATTATGAGCCGTCCTCCCCTCAGCAGTTTTATTAGTCATACGGGATTTGTACGGTATACATCATCCAATGAAATGCTTACTTGCAGGTTCCTTGTCGAGAATAATAAATAATAAAAGATAAGAATAGAAAAGTAGTAGAATAAAATCATTGTTTTATCATAAGTATAGTACAGGAAGGCACAATGTATAGTCCAATATTTACACATGTATTGGGGAAGGGGGGGATTGGGGGCAGTGTAAAAACTGAGCACTATAATAAGTCTGGTAGAAGCAGCTGTGACGAGTGTAGCATGAATGTAAAATCAGCGACCAATTTATTAGGTACAATTTATTAGGCACCCTGTTCACGAAAATGGATCGCTCTTGCGGACAGTGATTCACGTGGCCGCGGCTTGCTATATAAAGCAGGCAGACAGGCAGACAGGCATTCAGTTACTGTTCGATTGAACGTTAGAATGGGCAAAACGAATGACATTAACGTATTTGAGCGTGGTATGATCGTCAGTGCCAGGCGCGCCGGAGCCAGTATCTCAGAAACGTCTGCCCTCCTGGGATTTTTACGCACAACAGTTTACCAAGAATGGTGTGAGAAACAAAAAACATCCATTCAGTTGAAGTCCTGTTGCTGAAAACAGCTCGTTGATGAGAGAAGTTAAAGGAGAATGGCAAGAATCGTGCAAGTGAAAAGGTGAGACACAAACAGACAAATAAACAGTGCAATACAACAGTGGTGTGCAGAACGGCATCTCTGAACACACAACTCGTTGATCCTTGTCATGGATGGGCTATTGTAGAAGACGATCACACTGGTTTCCACTCTCATCAGCTAAAAACAAGAAGAAGCGGCTTCAGTGGGCATGCAATCACCAACAATGTACAATTGAGGAGTGGAAAAATATTTCCTAGAACATGACAGCGAGCTCAGCTTACTTGTGTGGCCCGTGCAGTCCTCAGACATCAACCCAATGGAGCATTTTTGGGATGAGAGAACAGGCTGTTCACAGCATGAATGCACCCCCGTCTAATCTGCAGAAACTGAGTGATATCATCGCTTCAGCATGGACCAACATCCTTGTGGAAAATTTCTGTAGAATGCCTCAAAGAATTCAGGCTGTTCTGAAGGTAAAGGGGGGTCCGACCCAGTCCTAGATGGGTGTACCTAATAAACTGGCCAGTGAGTGTATATGTCTGTCTGCATGAGTGAGTGTATGTGTGCTAAGATGCGGAGAATCAGTGCAGGTGGTCAGTCCAGTTCAAGTGTCTGCCCGACGGTAAGGGATTGAACAGCTCATGACTGGGGTGTGTGGGTCCTTGATGATGCGGAGTCCTTTCCTCACTGTTCCGATGGCGGGAGCATGTTCCCAGTGATGTACTGGGCCGTCTTCACCACCCGCTGGAGTGCCTTGCGGTCGTGGACGGAGCAATTCCCGTGCCAGGCCGCAATGCTCTCGATGGTGCAGCGGTAGTATTTGGAGAGGACCCAGGACCGAATTTCTTCATCCGCCTTAGGAAGTAGAGACGCTGCTGCGCCCTCTTGACAAGAGTGGTGGTGTTGTAAGTTCATGTCAAGTCCTCGGTGATGTGGACGCAGAGGAACTGTGTGTGTGTCTGCATTTGTCTAATACTCACCATCCGACCATCGCATGGCGTCGTCTAGTTGGGGCGGGACCCCCTTCCACAGTGTGCTGTCTTTGGGGTAGCCCAGATCCATACGCCGTAGATGGTCATCATAGCGCCAGTAGTGGTTGTCCTTGAAGAAGTAGGTCTTGTCGTTGTGGAGCCACACGAATGCTGCGTCCACGCCCTCCATGGGCAGGCCAAAGTCACTGATTGGCCGAGGATAACCCTCCTCCACGTTGTTGTCCTTGAATATCCAATACTTTAGTCCTGAGGAGACGGGACAAAGGAACGTCAATCAACGAGAGTTAACTGGATAAGTTGTTTACATTTTATTTCAATCACTTTGGTGCAATTTTCAGAAGTACGTGGTACATTTTCACAACTCTAATCACAAAAATCTAAACAGGTCATCAAAATGGCTCATGTTTCAAAACTCAAAGCAAATTTTCAATAGACTGAATACAATAAATACATTCGCAGTCACTTGTTCACTGCACCACTTGTTCACTGCAACAAATCACTCTTTCTAAGTACATGTATCTGCTTTTCAAAATGCTATATTTACCTTAATTTTGATATGATTTTCTTGCAATTTGTTAACAATACAATAAACTATCACTTACAGTAATTAAACTGCTCAAAACTGATAACTACTGAACCACAATGATGAATTGCCTAGTTAACGTATATAGTTTGATTCTGCTGAACACTGTACAATTTTATATTTTCACCTCATAAATGTATTAATTTGACATGAATTTGTGTTGGAAGGTAAAACCATTCTTCTCCATCAGCCAGGGTGCTTCAGTAGGACAAAGTGGAAATAGCCACCATGTGCTACCATTTGGAATTATAGTGTATTATACAATGCACTGATTTACCTGGGTTGTAGAAGGCCCTAAAAATTGTCAACGACTCCAGTCACACTAGTCATAGACTGTTCTCTCTGCTACCACATGGCAAGCTGTACCGGAGCGCCAAGTCTAGGTCCAAGAGGCTTCTAAACAGCTTCTACCCACAAGCCATAAGACTCCTGAACATCTAATCAAATGGCTACCCAGACTGTTTGCATTGCCCCCCCCCTTTTACACCACTGCTACTCTCTGTTGTTATCATCTATGCATAGTCACTTTAATAACTGTACCTATATGTACATATTATCTCAACTAACCGGTGCCCCCGCACATTGACTCTGTACCGGTACCCATGTATATAGTCTCACTATTGTTATTTTACTGCTGCTCTTTAAATACTTGTTATTTTTATTTCTTATTATTATCCTTATTTTTTTAAACTGCATTGTTGGTTAGGGGCTCGTAAGTAAGCATTTCACTGTAAGGTGTACACCTGTTGTATTCGGCGCATGTGACTAATACAATTAATATTTGATTTGCATATACAGTATTCCACTCATCTGAATTTCATTGTTGCACTGTAAGCTGATGAAGTTCAAGCAGAGAGACAGGCGATTCTGTATCAGTTGACAAGTCACATAGAAAAGGTGAACTTGACAATGTTGCATGGGGAAGAAATGGCCTACAACACTGTGCTATGTTTTTAAAATCGCCAACTGCTTTACAATACCCCTATTTGTCATGGTTTTTCCTACGTATGTATTGCATAAGAATAATGCAACTGTAAAAGTAGCCTTGGCTTGTGCGAGCCGACACTCATCGGAGCAGAAGCCTATCTCCTGTTTCTGTTGGGCAAGGCTGTTTGATGTACAAGTCCACCATCTGGTCAGGGCGCTAGTCTGTCACAGGGCCTGACATTTCTCCACATGTTCACAGCCTGCCATTGGATACAAATTATTTTAAAAATAGTGCATGTCAAGTTATAGCCAAATTCTATATGGAAATCTACTATTCAGTTTTGAAATGTGTATCTTTTATTTTTAGCTATTGGATTTAATGGTAGTTAAAATGACTAAATGGTGAGCTTAACATTATCTTATGTATTGGTGACTAAACAAAATGTTCTCATGGCATTTAACAGAAAACACTCGCATGAATGACTCAGGGGTGAAAGATGTGTGAAACCCCAATGAATGCCCAATCAAAGGTTCTGAACATATGATAGGGGGCATTCACCACATACTTGTGAAAATAGCACCAAGCCGAAGAAAAAAACAACTAATTTGATAACTCAACCAACTGAAAGCGATTAAATGTGTTTTGAGGGTTCTGGGTGGCGCAGATCGGACATGATAGGGAGCCCCATAGAACGGCGCACAATTGGCCATCCGGGATAAGGGAGGGTTTGACGGTGGTGCTTTCCTTGGCTCTAGAAACTCCTTGTATTTATTTGTATTTGTGTTTATTATGGATCCCCATTAACTGCTGACTCTTCCTGGGGTCTGACAAAATTAAGGCAGTTACACAATTTTAAAAACATTACAATGGATTCATAACAGATTTCACAACACACTAAGTGTGTGCTCTCAGGCCCCTACTCCACTACCACATAAAATCCATGTGTACGTGTGTATAGTGCGTCAGTTATCATGTGTGTGTGTGCATGTCTCTGTGCCTATGTTAGTGTTGCTTCACGGTCCCCGCTGTTCCATAAGGTGTATTTGTATCTGTTTTTTAAAATCTGATTCTACTGCTTTTATCAGTTACCTGATGTAGAATAGAGTTCCATGGAGTCATGGCTCTATGTAGTACTGTGCGCCTCCCAAAGTCTGCGCCTGCGTGTCTGAGCTGTGTGCTAGTCGTTTAAACAGACAACTCTGTGTTTTCAACATGTCAACACCTCTCACAAATACAAGTATTGATGAAGTCAATCTCTCCTCCACTTTGAGCCAGGAGAGATTGACATGCATATTATTAATGTTAGCTCTCGGTGTACATTTAAGGACCAGCCTTGCTGCGCTGTTCTGAGTCAATTGCAATTTTCCTAAGTCCCTCTTTGTAGCACCTGACCACATGACTGAACAGTAGTCCAGGTGTAACAAAACTATGGCCTGTAGGACCTGCCTTGTTGATAGTGCTGTTAAGAAGGTAGAGCAGGGCTTTATTACGGACAGACTTCTCTGTACTCTTTAGCTACTGTTGTATGAATATGTTTTGACCATGACAGTTTATAATCCAGGGTTAGTCCAAGCAGTTTAGACACCTCAACTTGCTCAATTTCCACATTATTTATTACAAGATTTAATTGAGGTTTATGATTTAGTGAATGATTTGTTCCAAATACATTTCCAAATGAAATATGTAGGATTAATTATGCCTTGACACCCATTCTGAAACTAACTGCAGCTCTTTGTTAAGTGTTGCAGTCATTTCAGTTGCTGTAGTAGCTGACGTGTAAAGTGTTGAGTCATCTGCATACATAGACACACTGGCTTTACTCAAAGATTGAAAAAAGTAAGTGGCCTAGATAGCTGCCCTGGGGAATTCCTGATTCTACCTGGATTCTATTGGAGAGGCTGGATTATGTTGTGACTGGGCCGGGCGTCTGTACACTGACTCCGGTCGTCAGTCGAAAGGTGTTTCCTCCGACACATTGGTGTGGCTGACATCCGGGTTGGAAAGCAATGTGATAAGAAATAGGTGGCCAGGGGAGTCATGTTTCAGAAAACACCTTGGCCTCTCCCGAGCCCATTGAAGAGTTACAGAGATGAGCCAAGGGACCAAATTCAGGGAGAAAACGGGGTAAGAAAAATACGCTTGTGGCCATACCACCCTGAACACACCTGTTTAGGGTCGGACCTGGTCAGTACTGGGTCGGGAGACCGCCTGGAAATACCAGGTGCCGTAGGCTCAAAAAATTAATAAAAAATACATGTGTTTTGTGATGAAAATATTCAATTGACCTTGAAATACAGACAGAGAAAGAAACATTTTACCAAGAGGTGTAAGAGAGATGTCCTTGTTTTTGTTCTTTTGTAAGGTTGATTGCATTTTTAAGCCCTCTATCATCCATAAAACCGCTAACAAAGTTCAAAGCCCATAATGACACATCACTTGATGGACCTCTTTTCATATCTTTCTCAGAACACCTTCACATTTATTTGAACAGCCTTGACACTTCAAAATAATAGTCATAACAGTCTCCTCGACAAATCAAAAACCTTTAAATTACATCACAACACTCCCTTTCATAGTTGATGTAACATAGTTGGTATATGGTTGACCTCCTTGCCACCACCACAACCATGGTTGGGTTTCTGGGTCGGGTACCTTTGAAAAAGACTATCTTGTGGTCCCCAGGTCTCTCGTAGACAGCGTCCACACTGTCCAGGTTGGTAGGCAGGCCTCTCCAGAACCTGTGGATCTGAGCTGGACGCAGAGACACCAGGTGCTTCTCCCGCGTCAGACGCCAGAAATACTTCCCTATGAGGAGGAAGAGAGAGAAAGTAGGAAGAAAATAAATGTAGGTAAATAGGTAAAGGAGGACGGGTACAAAGTTATTCAAATCAAATCTTATTTGTCACATGCGCCGAATACAACAGGTGAAATGCCCGTGAAATGCTTACTAACAAGCCCTTAACCAACAATGCCGTTTTAAGAAAATAGAGTTAAGAAAATATTTACTAAATAAAAAAGTAGAATAATAAAATAACAATAATGAGGCTATACAGGGGGTAGTAGCGTGATGCAACAAGTGCTCTCGATGGAGTAGCTGTAAAACGTTTTGAGGATCTGGGGACCCATGCCATATATTCTCAGTCTCCTGGGGGGGAAAAGTTGACGTCGTGCCCTCTTCACGACTGTCTTGGTGTGTTTGGACCATGATAATTTGTTGGCGTTGTAGACACCAAGGAACTTGAAACTCTCAACCCACTACACTACAGCCCCGTCGATATGAATGGGGGGGGGGGGGGTGTTCGGCCCTCCTTTTCCTGTAGTGCACAATCAGCTACTTTTTCTTGCTCACGTTGAGGGAGAGCTTGTTGTCCTGGCACCACTCTGCCAGGTCTCTGACCTCCTCCCTATAGGCTATCTCATCGGTTGTCGGTGATCAGGCCAACCACCGTTGTGTCATCAACAAACTTAATGGTGGTGTTGGAGTCATTCTTGGCCATGTAGTCATGGGTGAACAGTGAGGGGACTAAGTACACACCCCTGAGGGGCCCCCGTATTGAGGATCAGCGTGGCAGATGTGTTGTTGCCTACCCTCACCACCTGGGGGCAGCCAGTCAGGAAGTCCAGGATCCAGATGCAGAGGGAGGTGTTTAGTTCCAGGGTCCTTAGCTTAGTGATGAGCTTTGTGGGCATTATGGTGCTGAACACTGAGCTGTAGTCAATGAACAGCATTCTCACATAGGTGTTCCTTTTGTCCAGGTGGGAAAGGGCAGTGTGGAGGGTGATTGAGATTGCATCATCTGTGGATCTGTTGCGGCAGTATGCGAATTGGAGTGGGTCTAGCGTTTCTGGGAGGATGGTGTTGATGTGAGCCATGACCAGCCTTTCAAAGCACTTAATGGCTACCGAAATGAGTGCTACGGGGCGGCAGTCATTTAGGCAGGTTACCTTCGCTTTTTTGGGCACAGGGACTATGGTGGTCTGCTTGAAACGTAGGTATTACAGACTAGTCAGGGAGAGGTTGAAAATGTCAGTGAAGACACTTGCCACTTGGTCCGCTCATGCTCTAAGTACACGTCCTGGTAATCCGTCTGGCTCCGCGGCCTGATTAAGCGTTTGTGTAAGTGTTTGTGTGAATGTGTGTACACACTTGTGTATGTGTGGGAGTGTACTGTATGTGTGTACGCTAGTGAAAAGTGTGTGTTTGTATACATCCCATGTGTCAATGTTTATTTCTGAGTGTGCTTGTTTACGCTGTTGTCCATATTCAAATGGTCCACAGGACAAACATGTGTGGATGCCGCAGAGGAGATTTTACCCGGTTAGGCACTCAACTGGCTGAACCAACCAAGCGAACACAGAGAGGCAGATTCAGCCTGGCTTCCAGTATCTGTGTGGGACACATTTAGTCTAAGTTTGTCTGAGTTGGGTCACAGCCTCTGTATTATTTAAGTGATAATGCCAGAGGAGCCGGTGTTTGGAGGATCAATTGGCACGGGTGTTGTTAGGCCCAAGAAAAAGTTGAGGGCCGGCAAACTGTGCCGATATATCCTCCAAACACCGGTTTCAATGTCATTATCACTTTTATACAACGTGTTACCAATATATTCAAATAGTGATTGACATATTTTCATTAAAAAAAATATTTTGATAAATGTATTCATACATTCATCCTACCACAAGATATAGTCCTGACACAAATCTAGGGTTGCTACCCAAGCCAGCTGGTCATTCATTGTATAGGTTCAATTGCCAGAGACGCGACCCAGTCGTTCAGTCTTTTTGTTCTGTATCTCTGGACGCGACCCAGTCGTTTCATTGCCATACTGCCTGACAACGTTCTTATCCCTTGCCTGCTAGCTAGCCAACCACAGCTAACTTACAGTCACGTCAAACATTGCAGCCAGAATAACAGCAAAGTAGCTACATTTGCGTTTGTTTAAGCTGTTTTCTAGTGACATTTATTTGGATACATCCTAACACTGAGCTAATGATGCACGATTTCACCTGGCGGAGAAAATGTGCTCTCTCGTCAAGACACAGTTGTTCAGAAGAGCTAGTCAACAATAAAGCTAACACAATCACTTCAAACTGAAGCTGGAAAGACAGCAAACTAGCTGCACTTTGTTTCGTTTGGCCTGTTTTCTATTGATAGTTCTTTGTGTATATCCATAAAAATGATGCTGATTCATGATTTCGAATGGCTGAGAAAAGTTGCCTGCCTTTCTGTCTCATCCGACTCCCGACAAGTTCATTACTATGGGACAGCTGGAGATTGAATTTGCATATTGAAACAATGTTGCAAATGTCGGAGACAGACAGCGATGTTTAAACAAACCTCTGCTGTTGAAATCTAAATGCTGGTCTAAAAGAAATGTGAGATACTGGAGATCAAGTTCATAAATTGCTTGGCTGCGCAGTTAGATGGGACGGGGTAAATAGGCATTTCAGCGTCATAGATTTAGCCGGTGGTAACTTGTGGAATAGACACCGGCTAGAATTCGGTTTTAACCAATCACCATTCAGGATTAGACCCACCCGTTGTATAATACTTTTTCATCTGCAGCTCTACAAGCTATTAACATCGTCCATAACATACAGACCAAATAAAACGTTTTATATTACCATGGAGATCTCTTGAGGTTAACATATGTTAATTAAGAATCTCCTCAATTCAAACCATATAGCTTTACAGTAAACATGGGACCATGGGCCCCTCCAGGGTCTATCTATCTGTCCGTCTGTTGAGTGTGAAGTTGTGTGTGGAACTCTGAGAGAGATGCTTGGCTGCCTTTTATATTGATCGCAGGCAACGCCACAAACTGTTCTCTCTCCCTTTGGCCCATCTCTGTACCTTTAAAAAAGAAGGCCTCCCCGCGAATCTGGGCCACTGCATCAAAGTGACTGGTGCACCTGTCAGGGGAATCTCGTGCTGGCCTAAGAGAGGAAGAGAGAGAGGGGAGGGGGGGGGGGGGGAATTAATTCAAGAAACTAAAACAGAATGTACACCAAACCACTTCTCTATCCCCAGTCACTATACCAGTCTAAATCAGTGTCTTCCCATCTTAAACCATTGTGTGCGTGTCTCTGTTTGTGTTTATGTGTGCAGAGCGCTCATGCACACTATGCTTGTGTGTTTATCTACTGAGTATATGTGTGTGTGTCACTTAAAAAAACAGGCCAAACATTCGGGGAGATGTTATCGTCCTGACGCAGGAGACCGAGGTCCTCACATGCATTATCCCAGTGCTAATGACTGACTTTAAGCGCCTGACGTGTCCGGGCTGCAAATGGCGAGGCAATTACCACAACAGGGCTGCTTTTGTGAGACGCTACTCGCCTAGCTCCTTATTAACAAAGATCTCTATTCAGGGAGTATTAACAGAGGAGCGCAGAGAGGACTATATTAGTGACCTTTGTCAGGCTAAATCCACCTTGTCCACACACACATCATCCTGAGAGTTGGAGTGGACGAGAAATTATAAGGGAAAGCTACAGAGAGGAGTGAGGAAAAATAACAAAAAAGAGGACAAAGTATCCACTTGCTACCAGTCAAGTATGAAAATCTATTATTTTCTCAGGGCTTCTGTTCTGACACTTGCTGTTGAGTGCTGTGTAGTCTGGTGTGTGAACACTGGCGACGCGGTGTGGTATAAACATACAAATTTAATACTGAGCACACTTGGAAACAAGGACTGTTATCTCTCTCCGCGGCATTGTGACAATGTCCAAACTCGCTGAACTACAGAACAGTCTGGAAACAGAGGGAGAGAGAATGGGTGTATATGGGTGTGTGTAGATATCCACTCAGTGGACAGTTTATTAGGTACACCCATCTAGTACCGGGTCAGGCCCCATTTGCCTCCAGAACAGCCCGAATTCTTCGGGGAGTGGAAACATTACTCAATTGGTACAGTACTAAGGGTCCTAACGTCTGCCAGGAAAACATTCCCCACTGAACCAACACCACCAGCCTGTACAGTTGACACCAGGCAGGATGGGGGCATGGACTCATGCTGCTTGCGCCAAATCCTAACTCTTCCGTCAGGAACCGTGATTTGTCGGACCAGGCAATATTTTTCCACTCCTCAATCGTCCAGTGTTGGTGATAGCGTGCCCACTGGAGCAACTTATTTTTGTATTTAGCTGAACCCGGTGTGGTCGTCTGCTGCAATAGCCCATCCGTGACAAGGATAGATGTTTTGTGCATTCCGAGATGTTGTTCTGCACACAACTGTTAATCTGCGTAGTTATTTTCCTGCTTGTGGCCCGTCTGTTAGCTTGCACGATTCTTGCAATTCTCCTTTGACCTCTCATCAACAAGCTGTTTTCGCCAACAGGACTGACGCTGACTGGATGTTTTTAGCTTGTCACACCATTTTCTGTAAACCCTAGACACTGTCGTGCGTGAAAGCCTAGGAGGCCCTCTGTTTCCGAGATACCGGAACCGGTGCGCCTGGCACTGACGATCATACCACGCTCAAAGTCGCTTAGGTCACTCGTTTTTCCCATTCTATAGTTCAATCAAACAGTAACTGAATGCCTCAATGATGCTTGTCTGCCTGCTTTATATAGCAAGCCACAGCCACCTGCTCACTGTCTGTAGGGGTGAACCATTTTCGTGAAAAGGGTGAAGTACCTAATAAACTGTCCTCTGAGTGTATGTGAGTGGGTGAGTGTATGTGAGTGGGTGAGTGTATGTGAGTGGGCGAGTGTATGTGTGTCAGCAGATATATTATATGGAGTGCTAAGGTGTATGTGTGTGTGTGTGTGTTTGTGTGGGTGTGACTCACGGGACAGTAGATCTGTTCTCAGGGAGGTCCAGTAGTACAGGTGGGTCAGCGGTCTGGGAGGGGTCACCTGGCTGGCCCGTATGTGACACTGAATCGCTCACCCCTGGGAAGGACGAGAGGTCAAGGGTCAATTCAACTGTACTTAGAGACACACAACCCCACATTCACATACACACATTCCAAGCATACAGCCCCACTCTACAGCGGCAGTATGATTCAACATGTTTTCTCTCTCCCTTCCTTTCCCTGTCTCTATCTCACCTCTCTCTCTCTTTCCTTTCTCTGTCTCCTATCTCACCTCTCTCTCCCTCCCTTCCTTTCCCTGTCTCTATCTCACCTCTCTCTCTCTTTCCTTTCCCTGTCTCCTATCTCACCTCTCTCTCCCTCCCTTCCTTTCCCTGTCTCTATCTCACCTCTCTCTCTCTTTCCTTTCCCTGTCTCCTATCTCACCTCTCACTACATCCTTTCCTTTCCCTCTATTTCACCTCTCTCTCTATTCTTTGTCCTACCTTGCCTGTTACCTCTCCAGTCTCTTCCCTTCTCCCCCAGCCACTTATCCCCTCTCACCTATCAGTCTTCCTTTCCTCCCTCTCTTCTCATCACCCCTCACCTATCCGTCTTCGTCTCCTCCCTCTCTCAGTAGCATGGCACACAGTGATAAGCAGGGTTTGTGCCACAGGGATGACCAATTAAAGCAATCTCTCCACTAATAATTAATTAAATCAATTATCACTGCATACAAACTAATCAATTCTGCTTCCTGTGCCGAGGCCTTGGGTTTCCTGCTCTACACCGCCATGTTGCATCAAGGGATGGGCGGACACGTCCCATTAGGAATCATGGGTAATTCTAGGAGACATTTGCAATGAGAGGTTTGAGGGGTGGTGGTGGGGCGGTCTGCACCTGTAGATTAGACAGTTAATGTATACAGTACCACTAGGATTTTCTGCACAGTATATGCACATGGAAGGGATGGCAGAATGCCAGTCCATTGATGTATGTCTAGTATAAGTGAGGTAGGCGTGTGGAGGGACGGGTATAGAGGAGTAGCTAGGCAAGAGGTGTTCTGATTTGTGCCAGATTAAGTGATATGACATGCTATTCTATAAAATCCTTTCTACGTAATTAATATTACCTGATTGAGCTAATCATGTAAACGTAATTAACTAGAGAAAGAATATCTGTTATCTTCCGAATAAACTCTTAAAGACCTAGTAATATTTTAAATCAATAGCAGTCAATATTAATCGTCACCTTAATTCAGTCTCATCTGAAAGTTGTAAATTCTTGGTTATCTTCACGAACCCTGGCTAACAAGTTGAATCAGCAATACAAAATTGGGTTTAATGATTTATTTACTAGATAATCACACAGAATTACATATACAAAGAATGAATCATACCTTGATTACAAATTACGTCATAAAGGAAAACGTCCCTAGCGGGCGGAACAGATATGACAGCTGGTTACACAAAAGAAAAGGGGCTGGGTTTGAGTGAAAAAGCGGGAAGACTGAGGGACAAGGGGAGAAGCTGTGCTATCGTAAATACAGTATCTTATGCATTCTAAATTACCACCCATTTGGAAAAGGAAAATGCAATAAATATTTACTCTGAGCTGCGCTTCGGTAGGTTGGTGGTAGATGGAAGGCCGTGTTGCCAAACAGAGTCCTTTCAACAATGTCTCTGGTGGTCAAATGGATACGTTGTAGTAATGTCGTTGTGTGGTAGACAGAATACTCTGTCTGTTCTTTCCTAGCCCGCATTTGCAGCTGCTGTGGCTAACTCAACGGCTAGGAGGTATCACTTCTGTAGTGAATAAGAGTTCAAAGTTCATACCATTCGCAACCAAAGCTCACGCTGAGGTTGGCTTAGTTCTGTAGTTGACATGTTAGTCCTTTTAATGCAGAGGCTGCAGACCTCACGTACTTGGAACAGGAGGTTACATTTTCGTCAAGGCTTTATATAGTGGAGCGAGAAGGGTGTGTCTGAAAAGTTTTATAACCCATGTCTCTTCACAGGGGCGGGCCACTGATTGAGCAGAGCCCTAACCTTATGAAAACCCAAATCTCTCATTTGGATGCTAAAATTACATTTAATCTTTTCACCAATAATTTTATATTCAAACATTTAAATTGAAGAACAATTCCATGTGAATCTGATTACTCTGATGTGTAGACTTTCCACTGCAGAGTTTATGTCACCCTATCATCGATGAGAATGTCTCAGATGACAACCGAACTGACATCATATTCATTAAGTACCACCGCATATGTTCAATTGGTCGGATTACCAGAATATCGTTCATTTCCCCCCACCTTCTGATGTTCCCAGAATCTCTATGTTAACCAAGGGATTTTCAAATGTCACATCAGTAGGGTAGAGAGAGGAAAAAGGGGGGGAAGAGGTATTTATGACTGTCATAAACCTACCCCCAGGCCAACGTCATGACAGTCCCCCAATGTTGGGTTCAATCTTGCGATTAACCTGCATGTTGCAAACCAACATAAAAATGACCGTGGGCAGTCCTGGTTGTGGACCATCGTTGTGGTCTCCATCTGGGAGGGTTTCCGCTCCATGGCTGGGCAGCAGATGTCCGATTGGTGATCGCTGTTGCAGTCCCCCCTCTGGTGTGGTCGACCCGGGTAGGGTGTCTGCAAATGAAGAAGTCCGCTCCATGGCTGGGCAGCGGATGTCCGGATTGGGATCGCCATTCCGGACCCATCGTCTGGTCGTCCAGACTGGAAGATCTGGGCAGTAACTTAGGCAGATGTTAACAACGCACACACACTCATGAAATATATCATTACATTTCCTCCCAAATGAGCGGCGTTGTGGCACTAACTGATGGTTGTATGGGGAAGTTGTTTATGGCTCTGTCACTTTCTACGTGCCGAAGAAAATGAAACAAAATGAATGAAAGCATAAACAAAACAAAATATAGTTATGCCCCCTTAATCATCTAATTGGACTGTATTCCATCTACGTCCATGGTCTTGGCAAAATGACCCTATCATGGCATTGTCTAATGTCATATCTAGGGCTTTCCTAATTTGCGGGGTGTTGCTTAGGGTACTGTCCTAAGTTGATAACTATATGTTAAGTCTACAGCTGTAAGGCACTAGTTTTGGGCAGTCTACAGGGATGACCTATGGACTTCTGGGGAGAAAACTGGAGAGTACTGTAGCGGTAGAGTTAAAGGCCTCAAAATAAATGTTCAACTTTACTAAGGCTGGTATTTTGCTCGGACCCTTAAGTGATCCTAGCATAAATTCTAATTGGATGTTTCGTTGTGCAAGTGCGTTTATGCTTACGCAAGCGCACATGTCAAGGGAAGGAAACCAAGTATCCTGGCAGATTACAACTTGTTCAGAATGAGTCTGACGTAGTCAGGTAATTTTCAGGTCAATGCCTGGAGGTCAGTCAGAATTGGTGTCGAGGGAGTCTGTAGTGGTTTTACTACCAGTCACTGTCTTCCACTATTGTAGTGGCGGTAGGTAGGAAGAAGTCTACTTCATAGCGAGGTTATCCACGGAGGAGCTAGCCTCATGACGGAAGTACTCTAAGTAGTAGACCAGTCGTACATGGTGTGATTGTGGTTCATGACTCCTAATAACTTTTCTCCTGAACGGAGGGTTCTATTTATTAGTGGCGTGTGTAACCATTGGACGAGTGCAATGGAGATTCCCTTCCCCGTGTTGCACTCTGAGTGACTCCTATGTTGCTATTATCAATAGCAATTTAACTTGTGAGGTTACTAATCCTCTTACTGAGTGTTGCTGGACTGACTGTGGTATTGGTACTGGTACTCAAGGGGTCCAGTTGTCCTACCAATTTATTCTGAAATGTTATCCTACAGGAATACATGATTAGAGCATTTTACTAGTTGTCTTGTAGTGACTACTACACATGGCAAGGAATGATTATTGTTGCCATTTGTTTTGGAGGTGGACAAGTCCACTGGACTTCCTTTACGACCAGTGTGGTACACCTCAGTACTATCTTAGATGTGTTCTAAGATAATCCCCGTCTAGGGGCCTGTCTGCTCCTCACTGTTCTCAAATGGGAGTTTACAACTAGATTTGATTTATGCTCTGGCGGCCTCATACGGTGTTGTCCATAGTCTCGACCCCCCCCACCAGCCTCGATAAGGCTCATCATGGGTCTGGACTACTATTCCCCCAATTTGTGTCTTGGGACCCCCCCACCAGCGGGTGGTGTTGGTATCCGAGGCGTAAACGAAATGTTCGGACCCTATGTACGAGTTGTCAGTGGCCGCGTTATTATGAGAGTGGCTGTAACCTTTCAACCAAATCTCCAGGTGTTTGTGCTTCAACACCCTCAGTGGCTGTCGAGGTCTGTCAGTCACCACCGCGTCCGCATGTGGCAACCTCTTCAGTACCTGTGAACTGAGACGAGGATATCGGTCTGTGTAATCGCAAAGTGTTTCACCAGTGGGAGTCATCGGGTCAGTTGCTGGACTGACGCCATTAGTGTCAGATGTGTCATCTGAAGCAGAGTATACTCTGCGCATCAATGTTTTTCTTGCTGAAACGACCGCAGTGCTTGCGGAAGTGTCCGAAGGGCAAGAGAAGTTAATCTGAACTACTGTATTGCACGACTGCAAGGAGGAGGGAAGTTGCTCATTCACAGAGACAGCTGGCTCGAAATCAGGAAAAGAATGGTCAATCAGATCGGCTGATGGATGTGTCGAGATATCGTAATATCTCCTTGGATCGGATTCTTCACCAAGAGGTTTCTAAACGTCTTTTCCCAAGGGGTGCTTTTGACAGATACCCCTCGTGAATGACTGCGTTGCAGCTAGAGTTAGGGGAAGAGAGTGTGGTCGGTGGAGAAGGCACTGTAGCCTGTGACCATACCTGGTTGGTTTTCCAATCCATCAATGGGAGTAACCGATCCATCAAGTCTGCTCCAAGTAGCAGGGGTACAGTTTTGAGGCTGGTAACATACACAGGGTGAACGAGCGAGACGTCCTGGAAGTGTAGTTTCAGCATGACTCTCAATGTGAGAGGCGAGGTAGTCTGAGTGACCCCTCGAAGTGTAGTGTTGCATCGTTCCACTTTTAACCAACGTTTAGTTGGCTTCAAAGCCATTTTTAGATCATCAAACAATGTTTGAGAGATGAGTGATATTGTCGCACCCGAATCAATTAGCGCATGTCCTCCAGGACTGTTTCCAGGTATGGTCGTTTCGATTCGTGTTTACTGGACATATTCCCCACAAAGTGGAGTGGTCGTTCGCAATAACGTGATGTGTCATTTCTGTTCAAGGTGGAAGCAGATCGAATTTTCAGATTTTGAGTGGGCTTGGCTTTAATGAAGCGTTTGATCTTTTTCTTCGCAATCTTTGTATCAGAGTCTATAGACAAAGCCCGTGGGCTTGTTTCTTGATCAAGCGGGCCCTGGATAGGGTCTCGAGTGAGAGCGGGAGAGATTTGAATTTTAATGTCCTTGCTAAGGGTGTTAATTCCTGCGGACCTGGTGTCCGGTAATTCCCCGTCTAGTCCTTGTGACTTATCTTTTACTCTTTTCTCAAATGTTTCTCGCTTTAGTTCTTCACGTAGTGGAACTTCTGGAGAACATTGGTCTACGTTTTGATCCTCCTTCAACCCTTTCTTACCCTTGTGCTCTGACACTTTGTGTGGGTTGGGTGCAGGAACGTAGTGAACAGGTCGATTGTAGCGGTAGTCGTTTTGATGGCGACGTACTTTACAGTTATTTCGACCGCGGAGGTTATTGGAATGGTAGAAACTGTTGTTGTGCGTCATCTCTTAACGCTCCAATACCTGATAATGCAACCTCTAACTGGAGTGAGTGCTCCTGGTCAAACTTCAAAACAGAGTGGTCAGGGCTCTTAGCATTGCGAGCTTTTGATGCCTCAAAAGCTGTGCTTGCAAGCTCTCTGAGTTGTAAGATAGGCAAGCCAATGTGGGCTGCAGGGCCCAAGTAGGTAATTAAGGTGGGATACATGTTTGACAGGAATATTTGTTTAAATGGTAACAGGTCTTCCATGCCTGTTTCAGCGAGTAGGCCAAAGTAAGCTGAAAGAAGCCTATGATAGTAAGCTTGTGCGTGTTCATTCCGAGCTTGTTTGACCGTTTTAGCCAATGAGCTATCGTGTTTGCGAGTTGCAGAACCACTGAATTCTAATTTCAAAGCTGTGGCAAGTTTAGCATAGTCATTTAGCACGTGTTGCTGTTGTAGGCGAATGAACCTTGTCGCATGTCTATTCGACATTCGCTTCAACAGGTAAACCCTGTCAGAACCCGTAACGTTCGGGTAGCTATCCAACGCGTCCTCTATGTCAGCTAGGAACGTCTCAGTATTGTTTGGCTGACCTGGAACGGGGTCAAAGTTGGGGAAATTCTTGACGAGTTTGTCAAGGTATTCCGCGTCAAGCGAGCGGAGAGGGTTGGCTTCATCCTGTGGGGAAATTGGGGCCGAAAGGCCAAGAGGAGAAGCCAAGCTTTGGCTTTGTTGTCCAAGAGGCGCCATATTACTCAGTGCCGAATGGCCAAGAGGAGAAGACTGAGGGACACTTAATGGAGGCAATGTCTGAAACCTATCGTCTTCACTCCTTTGAGTACAGGGCTACGGTTGCTTGGGATGGGTAGTCACACGGAGGAGCGTGACCATTCTAGATTTCCTCCAGATGGTACGTAAGGGTTGTATTCTGCTGCATTGCAGAGTCCACTTGAGTGCTTAGAATACTGATTTTGGACACGTGAGTGTCACACTTGCTCCTTTCGGTCTCAAACTTATCTTATGATTTGCAGATAGAGGTTTTGAGTACGGAGCGAGAGATTCAGTGATGAGATTTCTTCCGCTTGCTTAGAAATCAAGATTTCCATCTTCATCACCCGAGTTCTCTCATCATTCATTTGGTCAGCGACTTCAATGAGTTCTGCTGATTTGTCATCCAACTTAGTCATTATGTTCACTAATTCATTGTCTTTGGTCTGCAGAATTTGGAGTAGAACATTGTTACCTTGTGTAACATTCAACAAAACTGCCTGCATGTTATCAAATTGCGTGCTCCTGTTTGTAGATAACTCGACAGATTTATCTAGTTTGGAGTGGACTACATCGTATTTAGTTTTGGCTTAATCGAGTTGTTCCTGGAGACAACAATTTTGTTGAAGAGTTTGTGCTCGTTCATCGTCATAAGTATTTGCAATTACTTTTAATTGTTCAGATTTCAAATGCAGATCCTTGACTAGCAGAATGTTTTCATTTCCTGCTCTTGTCAATAGTTGCTCAGTTCTCTCCACCTGTCCCCTCATGTTAGCCATGTCTGGCACGTGCTTCGGCTGTGCACTGTGGTATTGGACCGATGCCACATTTTTATGGCGATACATCAGTGCAAAAGTGGGGAGAACCGTCACAAAGCCTGTGTTTGCAATTTCGTCTGTCTTTTCGCTAATGGCATAATTAGGGTTGGTATCGCTGCTGAGGTCAGAGATCAATTATTTTATGGGTGGAGGTTCACTAATTACGGAGGAGTGGTGACCACCTCCTTTGATAGCTTGCACATTATTAGAAAACATTGGGTTTGGAATTCATTGGAAGCTGCAAAGACAAGTTTAATAGATTTATAGATGTTGACGAACCATCAGTACTGTACCAGTAATGTGGAAGTTGGACGTGAATGAATTTGCAAAAGCAAATTGAATTAATTAATCAATGCCAATGATTAATCCTACCTGTGTGGGCTATCTGGGTATTAAACTTGAATTAACCTGAGATGTTGCTTCATCCAGGTTAATATAAGAAGTTTAAAAGTGTCTCATTTGATTGGAAGAACATGTTCAACAATTTAACTTAAATTAAATTGTATGGATTATTGTCTCATTCAATCTCCATTGATTGGATATCATAAGTGTAAACAGTAGATCAAATGTTGGGAACATTCAACACTGTGGTACACTTCTCCCTAAGGCCGAAGCCATATGGGATTCCCGCTGGGGCGGGGCTTCTGTCAGTACTGGATTACTGAATGGTTTTGCAAAAAACAAATTTTACTGATTGATCAATTTAATGATAAATAAGACCTATTTGGGATTTAAACTTTAAATAACCTGAGAAGTTGTTTCATCTAGGTTCGTTTGGAAAAAGTTTACAATGTCTTATTTAGAAACTCATCAATTTGGATACTATTTCAAAGATTTCAACGTGGCACAAGAAAACAAAATGGCTATTTTCCCTTGTTAGCTTTAGCACCTCGTGCAAGCTAACCCTACTTTTTGCCTGAAAATGCAGCACATAGGATTCCCTTGGCAAGGGAAAGGTTTTACTTATAACGTATTATGTTCAAACCCTTTTCGGCAATTTTTTACAATGTTTTAACTGGAACACGCGGCAAACAACGAAATGCACCGTGGTCTACTCGCGAGGAAACGTGAGAGAGACAGGGATATCTATCGCTGGTCAAGCTTATATCTCCTGAATTTCAATCGGCTGGCTCTTTGTCCTCGCTCGAGAAATTAATAATGACCGAGCCTATCCGCGTTTGTAACGCGCAAGGCAGAAATAGCCCTGCGTTTGGCCAAATGCTTTATTTCTCAGATTTCTATAATTAGCTTTATCAGCTCTCATACAGAAATTTATTCGCTTACATTACCCACTGACTACGTCAGAGAACAACACGGAGGCGGGGAATCTTCAGCGCACACACACACCCAATAATGCTTGTCTCTAACACTCCAAAAATGTGTACAATAAACTTGGTATATTATGTAATCTGCTTTTCAATTTTATACAGGCTGAATCAAAATGAAAGCTTCATTCTATTTTAGATTCCTCGCACGGGAGCACCAATTATGTTTTGTCTTTGGCTATGCCGGATTAAGTGATATGACATGCTATTCTATAAAATCCTTTCTCCATAATTAATATTACCTGATTGAGCTAATCATGTAAATGTAATTAACTAGAGAGTCGGGGCACCACAAAATAATATTTATAGAGCTGTTATCTTCCAAATAAACTCTTAAAGACCTAGTCATATTTTACATCAATAGCAGTCAATATTAATCGTCATCTTAATTCAGTCTCATCTGAAAGTTGTAAATTCTTGGTTATCTTCACGAACCCTGGCTAACAAGTTGAATCAGCGATGCAAAATTGGGTTTAATGATTTATTTACTAAATACCTGACTAACCACACAGAATTACATATACAAAGAATGAATCATACCTTGATTACAAATTACGTCATAAAGGAAAACGTCCCTAGCGGGCGGAACAGATATGACAGCGGGTTACACAAAAGAAAAGGGGCTGGGTTTGAGTGAAAGAGCGGGAAGACTGAGGGACAAAGGGAGAAGCTGTGCTATTGTAAATACAGTATCTTATGCATTCTAAATTACCGCCCATTTGGAAAAGGAAAATGCAATAAATATTTACTTTGAGCTGCGCTTCGGTAGGTTGGTGGTAGATGGAAGGCCGTGTTGCCAAACCGAGTCCTTTGTCCTTTGAAGAATGTCTCTGGTGGTCAAATGGATACGTTGTAGTAACGTCGTTGTGTGGTAGACGGGATACTCTGTCTGTTCTTTCCTAGCCCGCGTTTGCAGCTGCGGTGGCTAACTCAACAGCTAGGAGGTATCACTTCTGTAGTGAATAAGAGTTCAAAGTTCATACCATTCGCCAACCAAAGCTCACGCTGAGGTTGGCTTAGTTCTGTAGTTGACATGTTAGTCCTTTTAACGCAGAGGCTGCAGACCTCACGTACTTGGAACAGGAGGTTACATTTTCGTCAAGGCTTTATATAGTGGAGCGAGAAGGGTGTGTCTGAAAAGTTTTATAACCCATGTCTCTTCACAGGGGCGGGCCACTGATTGAGCAGAGCCCTAACCTTATGAAAACCCAAATCTCTCATTTGGAAGCTAAAATGACATTTAATCTTTTCACCAATAATTTTATATTCAAACATTTAAATTGAACAACAATTCCATGTGAATCTGATTACTCTGATGTGTAGACTTTCCACTGTAGAGTTTATGTCATCCTATCATCGATGAGAATGTCTCAGATGACAACCGAACGGACATCATATTCATTAAGTACCACCACATATGTTCAATTGGTCGGATTACCAGAATATAGTTAATTTCCCCCCACCTTCTGATGTTCCCAGAATCTCTATGTTAACCAAGGAGTTTTCAAATGTCACATCAGTAGGGTAGAGAGAGGAAAAAGGGGGGAAGAGGTATTTATGACAACGTCAAGACAGTGGATAGAGGGGGTGGAGAGAGAGAGAATGGGAGAGGTAGATAGATAGGCAGGTATATATACAGTGCATTTGGTAAGTATTGAGACTCTGACTTTTTCCACATTTTGTTACGTTACAGCCTTGTTCTAAAATGGATTAAATTGTCCCCCCCTCCTCGTCAATCTACACACTTGGGGTCATTGTCCTATAATGGCAAAGCAAAAACAGGTTTTTCGAAATAACTGAAAATGCACAATTACATAAGTATTTAGACCCTTTACTCAGTACTTTGTTGAAGAACCTTTGACAACGATTACAGCCTTAAGTCTTCTTAGGTATGACACTACAAGCTTGGCACACCTATATTTGGGGAGTTTCTCCGATTCTTCTCTGCAGATCCTCTCAGGCTCAGTCAGGTTGGATGGGGAGCGTCGCTGCAAAGCAATTTTCAGGTCTCTCCAGAGATTTTGAATCGGTTTTTAGTCCAGGCACAAATCTGGGGAAGGGTACCAACATCATGCTGTGGGGATGTTTTTCAGCGGCAGGGACTGGGAGACTAGTAAGGATCAAGGGAAAGATGAACGGAGCTAAGTACAGAGCGCTTAGGACCTCGGACTGGGGGCGAAGGTTCACCTTCCAACAGGACAATGATCCTAAGAACACAGCCAAGACAATGCATGTGTGGCTTCAGGACAAGTCTCTGAATATCATTGAGCGGCCCGACCAGCCCCGGACTTGAATCCAATCGAACATCTCTTGAGAGACCTGAAAATAGCTGTGCAGCGACGCTCCCCATCCAACCTGACTGAGCCTGAGAGGATCTGCAGAGAAGAATCGGAGAAACTCCCCAAATATAGGTGTGCCAAGCTTGTAGTGTCATCCCTAAGAAGACTCAAGGCTGTAATCGTTGTCAAAGGTTCTTCAACAAAGTACTGAGTAAATGGTCTGAATACTTATGTAAATGTGATATTTCAGTTTAGTTTTTTTATTATAAATTTGCAAAAGAAATCTAAAAACTTGTTTTTGCATTTTCATTGTGGGGTATTGTGTGTAGATTGAGGGAAAAAAAAGATTTTATCAATTTAGGAATAAGGCTGTAACATAACAAAATGTGGAAAAAGTCAAGGGGTCTGGATACTTTCTGAATGCACTGTATGTATTAGTCACAGTGTTGGGAAACATTGCGGGGTAAGAAGCAGCTGTGGTGTTGTGTCGCTATGTACTGTATACCCCTTTAGCAGCCTTTTTCCCATGATGATGAGGCGATTTGAGGTACTTACCATAGAGCTGCCATACACGGACCTTGTCCTCATAGGGGAGGTTGTACTTGAGTGGGTCCCCCACAGGGCCCTGGTAGTACGGCCTCATGATGGACTCTATGGCTGAAGTGTGGGCCAGGCCAATAGCATGACCAAACTCATGCACTGCTACCGCAAACAGATCCATCCCGTGAGAGTCTGAGGGGAGAGAGAGAGAGAAAGAGAGAGGGAGGACCGACGTGAGAAAGATAACAATGAGATTTCTCCATCCATCGGAGCAGAAAAAAGCTTTGATATGGCTTCCATATCATGAAAACACACCTCACTGACAGACAGAAGAATGCTATTACTACTATCGCAACTCTCCATTTTGAGTGTTGGACTGACCTACTGCACCTCTACTATCAAGTGTGTGGATTGCAGAGTGTGTTTCTCTTACTTCTGAACACATCTCCATATTGTCAGAGTTAAGAGGAGAAGCAGACAGGCACAAACGCTTTTAATGCTTTTAGGCACAACGCATAGAGAGATAACTATGGAAATACAGTCTGAGCCGCAAGCTGTCATCCACAGAGCATGTAGTGACACCTGGAGCGACTACAGCAGACTAAAAACACCTCTTCCTCCTCCTCGGCGGAATTTGCAAAAAAAAAGAAAGAAAACCTGCTAGTCTGGCTCTGCTAAGCGAGACTAAGAGTTCAAACCTGCGGCTAAGAGATTTAGATTGCGGCTCCACCATCCACCAAACTCGTTGGTGTGGTGTGTGTGTCAGCATGCCACAGTTAGCTAGGTTCCCTGTCTCTGTGTGCATGGCTAGCCTTAGATTAGCACAGGCTTGGCTGCGCCTCAATGTCATACTCAAACACAGACAATGGAGCGAGGTGCTGGTATATTCCCTCCTGGTTAGTCACCAGGGTGATTGAAAGCCCAATACATGTCCTAATCTACAGGAGCACATTGTGCAGAAATGGAGTGGAGAAATGGAGTATGTATGAGAGGAAGGGAGGGAAGGAGGGAGGGAGGTTATGATACCATTTAATTTAAGGAGTATGCAGGGTGGAGGACGAAGGGAGGATGAGAGAAAGAGAGGATGGGAGAGACGGGGAGGGAAGCAGGGAGGTCATGGTATCTACGGCGCCATTTATTTTACACAGAGTCACTGTGGTGTTCATCCCTGTGACTACACAACATACTGACTGCCTGTGTCAAACCTTGCCACACAGAGATTTGGCTGATGTTCTAGATTCAATTAAATGCTGTATTCATTCAGTTGGACCCTGTTGGTAAAAGAGGTGTCTGGTCTGGGATGGCTAGCAGCAGGAGGTGCAGAGAGAGGGAGAGAAAGAGTGCAGGCCAGATGGAGTCTGTCTGTCCCATCAGATTTGGGGATGGGACCCTCTATAAGCAAGCCACAGCTGGCCAGGGTCCTGCTTGGTAGGCTTTAGGAGGTCTGTGGAGGATGATAGTAAAGGCTGTGTGTGTGATGAGAGGAACATACCATATTCCCTTTAGACTACATCTGGTTCAGCCCTGTGATTGTTTACTCAGCCAAAATGCTATCAGCTTTGTGGAACCTGAGATAATCGGGGGAGAGAGAGGGACGCTTTAGTTCACTCTGACTCCATGCCCTGTTACTCCATCTCCATATATGAATAGCGCTCCATTCTGATGTCTCTCTTCATTCCTCAAGAGAGGGCTGCTGTTCCTCTGTGGTGGTGGTGGTGATGGAGTACAGCCGTTTTGGCCATGGTGTGCAGCCTCGTCCCTGAGGAGCTGAGGAGCCAGTCAGCCAGAGCAGGGAGACTAAGTGACTGACTGACAGCTTGATATTGTGGATGAGCAGTGTGGCGCAATTTCTCCCCTCTACACTATCATTTCACTCTCTCTCTCTCTTTCACGATCTGTCTGTCTGTCTGTCTGTCTGTCTGTCTGTCTGTCTGTCTGTCTGTCTGTCTGTCTGTCTGTCTGTCTGTCTGTCTGTCTGTCTGTCTGCCTGCCTGCCTGCCTGCCTGCCTGCCTGCCTGCCTGCCTGCCTGCCTGCCTGCCTGCCTGCCTGTCTGTCTGTCTGTCTGTCTGTCTCTCTCTCTCTGTCTCTCTCTCTAACACAAACATGAACACACTGACGTGTGCACACACGTTGCGAACCAAAGCCAAATTGCGAATGTCATCAAAACACACCTGCTTAATGAGCCTTTTGTTTCGGCCAGCATAATCATTCCGCATTAGCGAGCAACCAGCGGAGAGATAATTAATTAAAGCAATCTGCCTGCTGTCAAAACAAAAACAGCCTTTCCCTGGCTCCACTTATGTGACCCGGACCCCGAGAGTCTGCCCAGGCCACCCCATTGGATGTCTCCCCTGTCAATCAACCAGTGGAGAGCAGAACGCTAGCAAACTTAAATGGAGCATTTAGCATTCTGCTAGCTACGCTGTTCTCCAAACGCCCAGTTTCAATTCATTGCTAATTACAACACATTAGCAGATGGCCCTCATAGGGGGGAATGTTCTAAGGCTCTGCCAAGAACAATACACTGGGATAAGTTTTCAGAAAATAGGCAAGGGGAGAGAGAAAAGAAGGGAGAGAGGGAAAGCAATTACTGGAATCCTTATTCCTCTGATAAGGTCCATCCTTCTTAAGAAGATTAGGGCCCCAGAAATCTGCTGAACTGCCGTGTTTCACTTCTAGCTCCTGACCTTACAAGTTTACAACTTCTCCAAAGATTATCTTCTTGTTCGAAAGTTGCAGGAACAACAACCCACTCCAATATCTAAAAGGGGATAGGGAAGAGATCCAAGGCCAGGCCTTGAATCCTGTTGCAGACTGACTAAAAAGCACCTTGATGAAAGAATCACCTGTATGGCTCGCTATTATGACAGAAAACTAGGAACAACTAGTTAACGTTTAACTCTCTTATCTAACCCAAAGCACCAACGACATTTTCGGTACGCATGTCAAAGAAAACAATCCTTCAGTGTCGTAAACACAACATTAACCATACAACACATAAAAAAACTCACCAAGGTAAGGCATTGGTGTCTGTTTTAGTAAGTGAGCTTCGTGGTTAGCACAGCCTACTGAGCCGTGGTGACCACCCGACGGACTGTGAAGCTGAGAAGAAATTAAGAGCTGTTTAATTAACTGGCTCCTCTGCCTCGACGACTCACGTCTCCCGCCAGAGAGTCAAGGCAAACAAACACAAATAAATAGAGGACTAAATTCCTTGTTCAATCCAAGCAATGAAATTATACTAGGAATCTAGATGGTGGTGTGGGGCATTCAATAGTTTCAGTTAAAGGATTCATATCATAAGCAAATACTGGAGCGATCTCAGTCCTTGGGTGGGTTGAGAAGGGTAAATCATCATTTTCATCATTACCATTATCCTTCACTTCCTCCTCATCATCATAATTTATTCATGCAATGTGCCAATGATGTGAGATTCTTGGAGAAAAGATGGATTTTTCAATAATCTTCCTCCATTTTCTCCCACATCAGTGAATCTACCACTCTATCCGCCCATCTTCTGGTGTATTCCCCTGACCACCACCGTCTCTCCCCTCCCTCCCCCTGTACTCCACCTTCCAGGCGCCGTGTAAGCATCTGCTGCCTGCCTGGTCTGGCCGGTTGGGAGCCCTAATTGGAGCAGACTGAGCAGCTGTCCAGGAGGCCTCCTGCAGGACAGGGGGAGACCAGAGCACGGCCTGGCGGCCTGGCCCCATCAACACGGCACACCAGCTGGGTCAGTCTGCATCACGCAGCCCTGCTCCTCTCCTTCCCCCCACACTGAGGTCTGGTTTGGTGTATCTTTGGGAGAGTGATGTACTGTATCTGTCCTGTCAGAGAGGTCATGGGGTCAGCATACATCACACATTACATCACTTCACCTTTCCAGATGTGTTTGGTTGTCTTGCTATCTTTATCAAGGCAAGCGATGTGGAGGTATTGGGCTTGGCTAGAGTGGAATATGACTCTGGGTGCTCTCAGTAGTTCTAGTCTCATCATAGGTGGGGAGATGAAGGGGGAGCTCGTTCTCTTTTACCCAACACTGTCTATGCTCACCTGCTATCCTCTTCCTCCTTCTGTCTCAGGCAGGACATAACAGAAAATGCATTAGTTTCTCCATCAGAGATGGACAGGAAGGGAGAGATGGAGGGGGGCACCTTGAGTCCACTCAGGCAGATGAGAATGGGAGATGGGAGAGGGGGAAGTGGTGGGCAGTCGATCAGCCTAGCAGCAGCAGGCGGACTTAATGATTAATGAGAGCATCTGTGATTCTGGGAGCGGCTAGTCAGACTGAGTGACCCATGGCTGACCAACCAACTGCTAGAGCCGTGAGGTGTCACTGGGCATTGCACGCACGCACGCACTCATGCACACACGCACACACACAAACTTCTGGAAATGTACTTCATACAAATAAATGAACAGTATAGCACATATACAATCCATGTACAATACACACTAGTCACTACCAACTAAGTAAACTACCAAGTAAACTACCAACCACTCACCTGGTGATCTGAAGGTCCAGGCCTCATCATCATCAAAGTGGGTGTCCCCTGCTGTGAACCTCTCTCCGGGGAAGAAAGCGTGTGCCACAGTGCCCCCCGGCCCGTCAAAGGGGTACCCGTCGTTGTGGTCAGCCTTGGTGAAGTCGATCTGGATGTCTGCGTCGTTGCCCGCCACTTCATGGAAGTTGAGGGGGGAGATGTCACTCCAGACCTTGAGAGCATAGTACATGAGAGCCCGTACCGTATCTCGACCCAACAGAGGAGACTCCTTAGGAAAGGTACGTATCCTGGAGGTGGAGAGGAACGAGAGGAGAAGAGGGAGAGGAAGAGACCAAGTGGGAGAAGAGGAGAGGGGAAGAAGGAGAGGATGAGACAAGTAGAGTGGAAGCAGATGAAAGTAGGAACAGGAGTAGAGGAAAAGAGGGCGAGAGGAGGGCGAGAGAGGAGAAAAAAGATAAGAGGAGGAGAGAGTGAGAGGGGGAGAGGAAAGGTCAAAATTAGAATACTGTACAAGTACACTGGCAGAGCTGCATTCACTGGTCAACAAATTTCAACAGGTTGTCAGTTCATGAATGAGTATAGGGCTTATTTGCAGATACACACTGATTGTATCTCCTTTTCCATTTCATGGCTTGGTGAGTCCTCGCAGTGGAAAACAGATTGACCATAGCGTTCAAATGCATCAACATCTTTGAACTGAGTTGCGGAGAGATGAGAGAGAGGAGAAAGACACAAAATGAGCTTTCAGGAATAGCTTTCGAGGCACTATCCTCCCTTCTCTCTCTCACTCTCTTTCTCCCTCTCTCCCTCGTATCTCTGTCTCTCCCTCTGCTACAGCAGTAATAGGATTTGAATAAACAGGGGGGCAGTCATACTCTCGCCCTCTCTCTTCCATTCTCCTCTTTCTATTTCCTAGCAACCAGAGTCATATAACTATCATTAGCCAAGGTTGCTGGCTACTCAATATGTGCAATGAACAAAAATATAAATGCAACATGCAACTATTTCAAATATTTTACTGAATTAATGTTCATATAAGGAATCAGTCAACTGAAATAAATTCATTAGGCCCTAAACTACAGATTTCACATGATTTCACTGAGAATACAGATATGCATCTGTTGGTCACAGATACATAAAAAAGGTAGTGGCGTGGATCAGAAATCCAGTCAGTATCTGGTGTGACCACCATTTGCTTCATGCAGATTGATTTCCTTCGCATAGAGTTGATCAGGCTGTTGATTGTGGTCTGTGGAATGTTGTCCCACTACACGTCAATGGCTGTGCGAACTTGCTGGATATTGGCGGGAACTAGAACACGCTGTCATACAAGTCAATCCAGAGCATCCCAAACATGCTCAATGGGTGACATGTCTGGTGAGTATGCAGGCCATGGGGCTGTGCATTATCATGCTGAAACATGAGGTGATGGCGGCGGATGAATGGCACGACAATGGGCCTCAGGATCTCGTCGCGGTATCTCTGTGCATTCAAATTGCCATCGATAAAATGTAATTGTGTTCGTTGTCTGTAGATTATGCCTGCCCATACCATAACCCCACCACCATCATGGGGCACCACCATTGTCCACACAACACCATACACGCTGTCTGCCATCTACCTGGTACAGTTGAAACCGGGATACATCTGTGAAAAGCACACTTCTTCAGTGTGCCAGTGGCCATCGAAGGTGAGCGTTTGCCCAATGAAGTCGGTTACGACGCCAAACTGCATTCAGGTCAAGTGAAGAAGCCGGATGTGGAGTTCCTGGGCTGGCATGGTTACATGTGGTCTGCGGTTGTGGGGCAGGTTGGACATACTGCCAAATTCTCTAAAATGACATTGAAGGCAGCTCATGGTAGAGAAATGAGCGTTCAATTCTCAGGCAACAGCTGTGGTGGACATTCCTGCAGTCAGCATGCCAATTACATGCTCCCTCAAAACGTAACAAATCTGTTGCATTGTGTTGTGTTACAATACTGCAAATTTGAGAGTGGCCTTTTATTGACCCCAGCACAATGTGCACCTGTGTAATGATCATGCTGTTTAATCAGCTTCTTGACATGCCTCACCTGTCAGGTGGATGGATTCTCTTGGTAAAGGTGAATTGATCACTGACAGGGATGTGAACAAATTTGTCCACTAAATTTGAGAGAAACAAGCTTTTTGTGCATATGGAAAATATCTGATTTTCTATTTCAGCTCATGAAACATGGGACCAACATTTGACATGTTACGTTTATATTTTTCTTCAGTGTATATGGCTAAAGGAACCCATAGATAGGTCATGCTCAATAGCTTTTGATGCACGGACGGGGAGGGCAGTGAAGTCAGGGAGTGGGGGAATAGTGGAGGGGTGGGTAATAGCAGCCTGCTAGCCAAGGTCAGAGGCAGCCTCCCCTGCATCACAGATGAGCTCTAGAATCCCATGACATTGGCTGTGTTCACACCCGCTATCTGAGCAAGTACATTAAAAATACATTGACCATCATGGCCCTGGAGCCGGTCTAGGAATAGCATTAAGTAGGAAATATGATTGCTACGCTGAGAATTTCTATACCCGTTGGCGCAGTCCAACATAATGTGTGTGTGTGATAAAAACCTTTTAATGAATAAATACTTTAGTAATATTGTGAAACCTTTATTTGACATTCACAATGTAAGTGCACAAAGCAAGAGCAAACAGCACAAACAAAACATTTTCCAATTCTTGGCAGGGGAGTAATAGACGATAGAACCTTGAGAACCGATAGAACCTTTAGACCGTAGAATTACAATGACTTTTATTTCTATGCTTTAGAAACTTAAGACAGACAGAGGTAACCTTTCTGTGTGTGACAGACTGCTGTTTCGACCACAGGCCCTGACTCTGGCTCTGACTCTGACACTTTCACCAGCCTGGACGAGTCTGGAACCATTATGGTGTCATTATCATTGGCTGTGCTGACAGGGCATGGCAACTGGAGGCTATCCGTGTGTTTGTGTGTGTGTGTGTGTGTGTGTGAGCACTGTAAATCCTTGTGGAGACATAAGGTTGTGACACACAAAGGGATAATTGACCCTGAGCTGTTGTTTGAGGGACTTTACAGTAGTATAATTTTGGAAGAGGGTGTACGACACTAGCACTCCACCCGCAAGCACACACTCCATTCACCCGCATGCACACACTCCACCCGCATGCATGCACGCGCTCCACCCACATGCACACACGCACCTCACCCGCATGCAGGCATGCACACACTCCACCCGCATGCAAGCACGCACTCCACCCGCATGCACGCAAGACACACACATTATTCTCCAGAACAAATTCTAAATGCTAAAGCACACTAGGGCTGGGTGATATGGCCGAAATATCATATCATCACGGTATGTAATGACGATATTTGATGCTATTTTTTGTTCTTTAATAATAAAAGTAATAAAAGCTTAATGAGTAGTGAGTGACCCTAGAGTTGCAACACATACATTCTAAGTGAGTCTTTCTCCATTCTGATTGTTTTATAATTTTTATAGTATTTTAAATTTCTCAATTGCCTGCACTAATTTGAGATCATTTCAACACTGGGTTGCACGATATTGGCAAACAACCTAGGCCTTATTTTTAACCAAATGTTGCAATTTACTTGCAATTTAGAGCAAAACACTTGGGTGAACTGTAGGAATCATGGAAATATAATTCTTATTCTAATTCTATAATAGAATAGTGTTGTTCGAAATGACAACAAATTAAAATGCCAGGGAGGAGTTATTATGACAGGGTAGGAACCAAAGTGTTTCCTAGGGGACCATATAATCTTTAGCTACATTTAACGTTTTCTCTTAGCTACTTCATGTAGCTAACATTTCCATGCTTCACGTATTCCTCTTTGATTTAGAAGATACTGTTGCACAAACAACATGCTGATTTAGGTCTACACCATCACTGGCATTATTAGGCTGTATAGCTAATTACGTTTGCTATGGTTCAGTACATTTAATAGCTAGCTAGTCAGCTAACTAGTGATTCGCATTAGCTAACAAGAAAAGACAAACTAGCTGTTTGCAGATATAAGAAACACAAACGCATAGTGTAATTATAGAACGCTAGTGAATTGATATTAAGAAGCAAAGTGAAAACAGCATCGTTGTCATCAACATTGTTGCATGTGCTGCATTGACCATGCAGACTGAACGCAAGTGTCTCGTGGTCTAAGAACAACAAATGCGCTCCTTGAGTGACAGGAGGCGGGGCTAGGTCTGTGTGGAACGAGGCATGAAGAGAGAGCAGAGAGCGTACAGATCACTGACAAACTGAAATGGACCACTCACACAGACTGTGGTGAAGAAGGCGCAACAGAGCCTCTTCAACCTCAGGAGGCTGAAGAAATTTGGCTTGTCACTTAAAACCCTCACAAACTTTTACAGATGCACAATTGAGAGCATCCTGTCGGGCTGTATCACCGCCTGGTACGGCAACTGCATCGCCAGCAACCGCAAGGCTCTCCAGAGGGTGGTGCAGTCTGCTCAACGCATTACAGGGGGCAATCTACCAGCCCTCCAGGACACCTACAGCATCCGATGTCACAGGTAGGCCAAAAAGATCATCAAGGCCATCAACCACCCGAGCCATTGCCTGTTCACCCCGTTATCATCCAGAAGGCGAGATCAGTACAGGTGCATCAAAGCTGGGACCGAGAGACTGAAAAACAGCTTCTATCTCAAGGCCATCAGACTGTTAAAGAGCCATCACTAGCACATTAGAGGCTGCTGCTTATAGGTATAGACTTGACATCACTGGATACTTTAAGGAATGGAACACTAGTCACTTTAATAATGTTTAGATATCTGGCATTACTCATCTCATATGTATATACTGTATTCTATACTATTCTACTGTATCTTAGTCACTTTAATAATGTTTACATATCTGGCATTACTCATCTCATATGTATATACCGTATTCTATACTATTCTACTGTATCTTAGTCACTTTAATAATGTTTACATATCTGGCATTACTCATCTCATATGTATATACTGTATTCTATACTATTCTACGGTATCTTAGTCACTTAATAATGTTTACATATATGGCATTACTCATCTCATATGTATATACCGTATTCTATACTATTCTACTGTATCTTAGTCACTTTAATAATGTTTACATATCTGGCATTACTGATCTCATATGTATATACTGTATTCTATACTATTCTACGGTATCTTAGTCACTTAATAATGTTTACATATATGGCATTACTCATCTCATATGCATGTAATGTATTCTATACTATTCTACTGTATCTTAGTCCGTTCCGCTCTGACATTGCCCGTCCATATATATACAGTATATAGTCTTAATTAATTGCTACTTAGATTGGTGCGTATTGGGTATGAGATGTGTAATTTGTTATATATTACTTGTTAGCTATTACTGCACTGTCAGAGCTAGACGCACAAGCATTTTGCTACACCCACAATAACATTTGCTAATCATGACCAATAAAATGTTATTTGATTTGATTTGCTAAACTGTCTAGGATGAAGAGAACATTCTAAGAATTATCCTCACACCTCAGTGACCGCTGACACAGGAGCTTAACAGTGCCTTTATTCTTCAACTTTGACACACTGGGCTGAGTAACAACTGAGAGGTAAAAAAGCTAATTGCAAAGTTACATATCTGTGAATTTATGGGATTTAAAGACACAGTGTCTTTCAGTGGGATAATATTCCATCATTTGTCAGGAGTGAGGTCCCTCTTCCTCTATCTCAGCTGTCAATCACAGCTCTAATGATGGCAGCACAGGGAGAGGGGAGGGATTGATGTGGTGTCCCCTTTTTATAGGTATCTCTTTATGGAGACAGCCTCATCATTGGATCACCCAGCTATGGTATAATGCTGATGTGATGGGGCTTCCTTAGGTTATTTTGGTCTGTCCTTTGGTTCACATACACCCGACTCTCTCCTCTCCTATACTGTATCCCTAACACCTATCTTGGCCGGACACTTGTGGACAACCTATACTGTGTCTAACCTATCACTCTTATCCATGCTTATTCTCAGCTCTATTGTACTTATTTTATTGAAAGTCGGTTCAGATAGGAATCAGAGGGTACAGTAAGGTCATGTTGACAGAGTTACTGATGCTTATCACGAGTGTCTCCTTCTTCCACTGCAGCATGTTAACCCAGCCAGCCAGTTAGCTAGACAGCTAGCCAGCCAGCCAGCCAGCCAGCCAGCCAGCCAGCCAGAAGGATCCTTTGGGAAGTGAATTAGAGCAGTAGACAGACAGACAAGGAGGGAGGGAGGCTGCGCTGCTTTCCCCACCTATCTGTTTAGGTGATTAATCTAGCCGCTAACGAGCAGGAGGCAGTCTTCTGGGTGATGAACTGGGCTAACAGTGTGATTAGGAGGCTGTGTCATCTGTCTGAATGCTGGGGCTGTTACGGGTACATGTCTCAACAGCTGGGTCCACCAACCCCTGCTCTCACCAGCCAATCAATCTTTATCCTTACGCCATTCAGGTCTGAAATTGGCCTATTATTATAAAATGGATTAAATAGTTTTCCCCCTCATCAATCTACTCACAATACCCAATAATGACAAAGCAAAAATGGGTTTTTAGAAAATGTTGCAAATTTGTTAAAAAATTAAAAACTTTAATATCAAATTCACACGAGTATTCAGACCCTTTTCTCAGTACTTTGCTGAAGCCGCTTTGGCAGCAATTACAGCCTTAAGTCTTCTTGGGTATGACGCCATTCCTCTCTGCAGATCCTCTCAAGCTCTGTCAGGTTGGATGGGGAGCGTTGCTGCATAGTTATTTTCAGGTCTCTCCAGAGATGTTCGATCAGTTTCAAGTCCGGGCTCTGGTTGGGCCACTCAAGGACATTCAGAGACATGTCCCGAAGCCACTCCTGCTTTGTCTTGGCTGTGTGCTTATGGTCGTTGTCCAGTTGAAAGATGAACCTTCTCCCCAGTCTGAGGTCCTGAGCGCTCCGGAGCAGGTTTTCATCAAGGATCTCTCTGTACTTTGCTCCATTCATCTTTCCCTCAATCCTGACTAGTCTCCCAGTTCCTGCTGCTGAAAAACATCCCCACAGCATGATGCTGCCTCCACCATTCTTCACCGGAGGGATGGTGCCAGGTTTCCTCCATACGTGACGCTTGGCTTTCAGGCCAAAGAGTTCAATCTTGGTTTCATCAGACCAGAGAATCTTTTTTAGGTGCCTTTTGGCACACTGTGGGCTGTCATGTGCCTTTCACTGAGGAGTGACTTCCGTCTGGCCACTCTACCATAAAAGCCTAATTGGTGGAGTGCTGCAGAGATGGTTGTCCTTCTGGAAGGTTCTCCCATCTCCACAGGGGAACCCTGTGGAACCCCATTGGGTTCTTGGTCACCTCCCTGACCAAGGCCCTTTCCCCCGATTGCTAAGTTTGGCCGGGTGGCCAGTTGGAAGACGTTTGGTGGTTCCAAACGTCTTCCATTTAAGAATGATGGAGGCCAATGTGTTCTTGGGGACCTTCAATGCTGCAGACATTTTTTGGTACCCTTCCCCAGATCTGTGCCTCGATGCAATCCTGTCTCGGAGCTCTACGGACAATTCCTTCAACCTCATGGCTTGGTTTTTTCTCTAATTGAATTAACCACAGGTGGACTCCAATCAAGTTGTAGAAACATCTCAAGGATGATCAATGGAAACAGGATGCACCTGAGCTCAATTTCAAGTCTCATAGCAAAGGGTCTGAATAAGGTATTTCTGTTTTATTTTACTTTATAAAAGCCTGTTTTCGCTTTGTCATTATGGGTTAGTGTGTATAGATTGCTGAGGATTTGTATTTATTTAATGCATTTTAGAATAAGGCTGTTTCAGGAAGTGATGTCACAGAGTAGTGCCACTATATATAAAACCTTTCACCCACTCCTGGGATTTGGATGCCTGATGAAGACCTAAGGGTCGAAACATTGTTATGAATAAATTTCACCTGGGAGCATGAGCAGCAGTGTGCAGCGTTTTCCTTTCTGTTTTCCATGAGTTTTCCTACAACCCCAGCACCTGCGTAAAGTACCTGGATGTGGGTATGTTCTTCAGCTTTGGACATTTTTTCGTAGCCTAGGGTCCAGGAAAATGTGGCCTTTTTATAAATACATTTCATGCAATTCTATGTAATTTTACATGACTGGAGACTTTGGCAGAATCTTTTTTAATACCGCACAAATGATCAAAATGACAGGCTACTTGGACACGGACAAACTGAGAATCTGAGGTCAATAAAAAACTACATTGTCTTGAATCCATCAATAGCCTAGGCCTAGGTGTGTGGAGACAAATATTGTAGGCTACAGTCTGACGAGGAAATAAGAGTCCTAAGAATGCTTTCCAGTTTCACTGACTCACCCAATGATGCGCAGCTCACTCACTGGTTATTGCCTATGTGTTTGTGTCAAAAGCCTAAAACAATATTTGGAAGTAGATCAAATATTTTGGTAGCCTACAGCAGACAGATTAAAGTCTTCTCTTTTCAGCAGGAGCCATTTCTTTTCCAACCTGTGCAATTGGATTTTAAATATTGCCAAAGGCCTGTTTTGTCTCCATGCTGTTTGTTCACTGACAGATTTGCTGCACGTTCCCGACTGTAGGCTATGCCTTGTTATTGGGCTACACACAATCCAGAGCTAGGCTATTAAAGAAAAAAGCTATTGATCCTCTGTGGCTAAATTATGGGCCTTCTCATAATGTAATAGGATATTCTGAATTATTTAATTTATTTCTGAACAGACAGCAGTAATTCTATAATGTTGGCAAATTTAGGTACTCCAGTGTCTATTATTCTATAAGGTAATAAATGATGAAGTGCAACGCTGGAGAGATGCGAGTTGCAGGCTCATGTCTATCACAGCAGAGAGATCATAGAAAGAAAGTCTCATTCTAGTTCTTTGAGAGATACAGGCGAGCTTCTCACACAGCCACGGCTACGGCCACGGCTACGGCCACGGCTACGGCCACGGGGGGTGTGTAGAATTATAATTTTTTACATTGCAAAAAGTGAACATTATTTTTCATGCCACGAGATGGACCAGATCTGGCCAAATAGGTTCCGTAACGAAACAGTCCAAGAAGGAGAGTTGCCGGATCCTGATCAATCAAGTGTGAGAAGGTGGAAAGCTTCAAGTTGGGCTGTATCACCGCCTGGTACGGCAACTGCACCGCCCGCAACCGCAAGGCTCTCCAGAGGGGGAAAATTACAGCTTATATCTATAGGCCATCAGACTGTTAAATAGCCATTACTAGCCGGCTTCCACCCGGTTACGCAACCCTGACCCTTAGAGGCCGCTTCCCTATATACATAGACTTGGAATCACTGGCCACTAACATCTGCTAAATATGTGTCTGTGACCAATAACATTTGATTTGATAAAGTCTTGGGGCGAGCAGAATCAACAACCTCTGAATCATCAAGAGAGTTGCTTTGTGAGGTGTTAAAGTTCACAGTTAGCCATTGTTATGTACTGGGGTTTCTGGAACTCTGCAGGGTGGACTCTGCTGTACTTAACTGAGTGTGTGTGTCCCTCCCAACACAGCTCCTGTAGGTATGGCCCTAATTTATGTGCTCTCTGACACCAGGAGTTGCATGGCTAATATTTCAAGAACAAAGTACAATGCCCAAGGACTAGTCAGCCCTTTTTCCTCTGAGGGGCCAACATGTAAATATCTCTGTTACAGTATTCAGAGGACTGAATATTCAATGTGATAGAATAATACTATACTATACATGTTTGGTATCTACGTGAAACTTGTTCACTAAGGATAACTCTGATGCTATCTATATGGATGTATGATCTCTGTGGTAACTTGTATCTGTACAAGGTGAACTCTAAATTATTCTCTAAGTTATTGTCCTCTCAGGAATTATTTACATACAGTGCCTTGCGAAAGTATTCGGTCCCCTTGAACTTTGCGACCTTTTGCCACATTTCAGGCTTTAAACATAAAGATATAAAACTGTATTTTTTTGTGAAGAATCAACAACAAGTGGGACACAATCATGAAGTGGAACGACATTTATTGGATATTTCAATGTTTTTTAACAAATCAAAAACTAAAAAATTGGGCGTGCAAAATTATTCAGCCCCCTTAAGTTAATACTTTGTAGCGCCACCTTTTGCTGCGATTACAGCTGTAAGTCGCTTGGGGTATGTCTCTATCAGTTTTGCACATCGAGAGACTGAAATTTTTTCCCATTCCTCCTTGCAAAACAGCTCGAGCTCAGTGAGGTTGGATGGAGAGCATTTGTGAACAGCAGTTTTCAGTTCTTTCCACAGATTCTCGATTGGATTCAGGTCTGGACTTTGACTTGGCCATTCTAACACCTGGATATGTTTATTTTTGAACCATTCCATTGTAGATTTTGCTTTATGTTTTGGATCATTGTCTTGTTGGAAGACAAATCTCCGTCCCAGTCTCAGGTCTTTTGCAGACTCCATCAGGTTCTTCCAGAATGGTCCTGTATTTGGCTCCATCCATCTTCCCATCAATTTTAACCATCTTCCCTGTCCCTGCTGAAGAAAAGCAGGCCCAAGCCATGATGCTGCCACCACCATGTTTGACAGTGGGGATGGTGTGTTCAGGGTGATGAGCTGTGTTGCTTTTACGCCAAACATAACGTTTTGCATTGTTGCCAAAAAGTTCAATTTTGGTTTCATCTGACCAGAGCACCTTCTTCCACATGTTTGGTGTGTCTCCCAGGTGGCTTGTGGCAAACTTTAAATAACACTTTTTATGGATATCTTTAAGAAATGTCTTTCTTCTTGCCACTCTTCCATATGTGCAATATACGACTGATTGTTGTCCTATGGGCAGAGTCTCCCACCTCAGCTGTAGATATCTGCAGTTCATCCAGAGTGATCATGGGCCTCTTGGCTGCATCTCTGATCAGTCTTCTCCTTGTATGAGCTGAAAGTTTAGAGGGACGGCCAGGTCTTGGTAGATTTGCAGTGGTCTGATGCTCCTTCCATTTCAAAATTATCGCTTGCACAGTGCTCCTTGGGATGGTTAAAGCTTGGGAAATCTTTTTGTATCCAAATCCGGCTTTAAACTTCTTCACAACAGTATCTCGGACCTGCCTGGTGTGTTCCTTGTTCTTCATGATGCTCTCTGCGCTTTTAACGGACCTCTGAGACTATCACAGTGCAGGTGCATTTATACGGAGACTTGATTACACACAGGTGGATTGTATTTATCATCGCACTGTAGGTCTCATCTCTCACACAAGCCTTGTAATACTGTGACACACTTTGGGCCTGGGAGTGTTAAGGTTGCTGTAAACTTTGTATTGTTTTATTGGTCAATGGTGGTTGGTTTTGGGTTGAAAGGTTATAACTTCAGATGTTATGAATTTAATTAAATGCCTTTGTTTTCTCTCTTGTCCTGTATCCAGTGCATAGAGGAAGGTTGTATGATCAATTCTCATTTCCTAGGCTTCTTTGTCCTGTAAGTTAACTGTAGGATCTACAGTACCAGTCAAAAGTTTGGACACACCTACTCATTCAAGTTTTTTATTTATTTTTTACTATTTTCTACAAGAAGGAGAGTGATGGAGTGCTGCATCAGATGACCTTGCCTCCACAATCACCCAATCTAAACCAAATTGAGATGGTTTGGGATGAGTTGGACTGCAGAGTGAAGGAAAATCAGCCAACGAGGTCTTAGCATATGTGGGAACTCCTTCAAGACTGTTGGAAAAGCATTCCAGGTGAAGCTGGTTGAGAGAATGCCAAGAGTGTGCAAAGCTGTCATCAAGGCAAAGGGTGACTATTTTGAAGAATCTCAAATATAAAATATATTTTGATTTGTTTACTACATAATTCCATTTGTGTTATTTCATAGTTTTCATGTCTTTACTATTATTCTACAATGTAGAAAATAGTAAAAATAAAGAAAAACCCTTGAATGAGTAGGTGTGTCCAAACTTTTGAATGGAACTGTATATGCTTAGAATAATGCCTTGTAATGCTTGTTAATTCCTTGTAACTTAAGCTCTATACCTTGTATGTGAATCCATTCATTGTACAATATTAATTGAATATCTAGCCTATGATATAGACAATTCTCAGACCAATTCTTGCTAGTGAACATCAACTCATTGCCTAAATGCTTGCTTGTTTATTTTAATTATCTTTATAGAGTCAGATAAACATTTAGTAGGCTAATTGCTTAGTCTAATTACGAGTTGCATGTGATGTGTATATAATATATATCATACACATATCAAATATTTCTGCCCACTACACTCCCAGCCAAGCCTCTGCCCCATGACCCTCTGCTCTACTCCAGACTCTTATCTCCAGCGCTCTCAAACAAACCATTAAGGAACCTTGTTAAAGTATTTGACTCCTGACCTTACTCTCACTGGAGCTAGTAGACCCCGAGGCCAGTCAGTGACTGAGAGAGGAGAGAAGAACTGCCTGTGAGAGAACTTCACCTGTTTAAACAACTCCTTTTGACTAAAGATGACTGAAGGGTACATGGATTCAATATCTTTTCTGGGATGCTTTCATTTGCACCATGCAGCGAGGTCAGACTGGATATAAGTCAATAGATAATCAATGGGTGCTACTTTACAATGCAACCCCCCCAGGTAAAGAAGCATAGAAAATATATACTTCCTCTCTGAGCTCTACAGCCCAAACCAACAAATGTGGGCAGGAAAACTCCAGCTCTCCATCCAGTGAGCACAGGACTCTTGTACAGTGCAGATCAGTACTAGTGTGTATAAAAACACATTCTCCCTGGTCTCGGCAGACAGACAGTAGAGGAGAGCAGGAGCAAGCAGACAGGAGCAAGCAGACAGGAGCAAGGCATATGATTGGCACTAAAACGCAGGCGAGAGAGCAAGAGAGAGAGTATGTGTGCGCGTGAGAGAGGATAAAGGCATGTAGCTGTCAGCAACATTACCCTCCATCTCTCTCAGCTCTCTAATGCACAAGTGCGCGTGCACGCACGCACGCACGCACGCACGCACGCACGCACGCACGCACACACACACACACACACACACACACACACACACACACACACACACACACACACACACACACACACACACACACACACACACACACACACACACACACACACACACACACACACACACACACACTGACACACTGACACAAACCAGCTTACAGCAGCTCAGTATCCAATCTACCTCCTGCTCTTGCTGGTTAAGCTTCAGAGCATGCTTATTTCACCATAAAGGCAGACCTACTCCCCTTCTCTTTACTAACCCCATGTCTGGGTTGAGGTACATATTGGACAGATGTTACGAGCTGCTGTCAACCCATTGTTAACCCATTGATGACCCCTTTCATGACACTATGACTCAACTCATTGGCTAATTAACTGTCCAATTGTCCATTACCACGCAATCTAGTTATGGTATCATCCTCCCCTCATCATGAACCTGGCCTGCACACATATCCAACAGCACAGAAGTCCACATGCAGGTGTTCGTGCAATGTTTCACCCATTTTGAAAGTAACCCCACACATCCAACACGCATCCTCCCTGCTATCCAATACACATTTCTCAAAATCATGTGCATCATCAGCCATGGACTAGACTGTATTACAGATGTAGGATCTTGAGCCAGTTTGCTGCAGCAGAAAAATAACCCTGCAGCAACAGGAAATGTGAATTATTATGTCGATTATAATTAATAGATTATTTTTGGAAATCAAGTCTGACATTTTAAAGTGTAAATTACAGACTTTAGAAGCCTTTTTAAACATTGAATAAACTACAAGTTTTCATTTCTTGTAGAGCAGGAAAATTCTCAGTAACAAACAAGTGAACAAACTAAGATCCTACATTTGTATGCAAAGCAGGTATGTACATGTTCTATACCATCCTAGTACTGTACTCTCTACCATACCATGTCCACCCTACATCGCCATCCCCAGTCAGCTTCACATTGATAGACAGACTGATATTGTCTCGTGTGTTTAGTCTATTGTATAGGTACTGTAACAATAATGCTAGTACGAACTCGAACCCAGGCACAGAGATACACAGCAAGCAGAGGTAAGGGTAAATCCATAACTTTTATTTAGAGTCTTAACAGAAACAAGGCAACCACACAAGAACACAGTAATAAAGCATGAGACCTAAGCAAAGATACAGGCCAACCAGGTGAACAGAGAAGGTAATTAAACACAGGTGAATCCAAAAAGTAATAATCAGGGTATCCTGGAAACTAGATAACAGGTTAAGGATGCCCTCCAGCGGTAACCTAAGGAAACAATAATCAAATGACACAGAAACTGTGACAGGACCCCTCCCACAAGGAATGGCTCCTGACGATCCACCAGGGGTAGTTGAACGTCGAATGAGTCCGGGGTCCCGAATGAGTCCGGGGTCCAGAATGTCCCAAGCCGGAACCCAGGATTGCTCCTCAGGACCGGAACCTTCCCAGTCCACGAGATACTGAGTCCCACGCCGGAACTGGTGACTGGAGAGGATGCGTCGCACAGTGTATGCTTGCTGTCCCGCTATCATGTGTGGTGGAGGTGGAGGCCGAGTGGCCAGAACCAGAAGACTGAACACTACAGGCTTGAGTCTGGAGATGTGGAAGATGGGATAAACCCTCATGGACCGGGGAAGACGAAGGCGATAGGCCACTGGATTAATACGCCGTAGAACCTTGAATGGCCCAACATACCTGGGTGCCAACTTCCTTGATTCCACGTGCAGAGGCAGAATAGTAGATGCAGGAGAGGACTCGAACGGCAATGACGGTTGGCCTGACGTTGAACCCGAGTTGAAGACCTCAGGAACACTGACCGAGCCTTCTTCCAGGTCCGGCAGCAACGAGAGATGTTGAGAGGATGGAATCTCCACTTCAATCTCCTGATGTGGAAACAGAGGAGGCTGGTATCCGTACAAAACCTGGAACGGTGACAGGCCGTTGGAGGAACACTTGAGAGTGCTGTGTGCGTACTCCACCCAGGGAAGAGAAGGATATGCATGAACTAGAATGGGGTGCAGAAGAAAATTGACGTTTCAGGCCCTGGAACGCCCTCTCAGCAGCAGGGGTCCAGCTTACATGCCCAGCCGAGCCCTTTGTGAGCGCTGTCAATGGCACAGCCACCGAACTAAAGTCTCTCACAAATCTCCACCAAATTAGCAAAACCCCAAAAAACGTTTGACTTGCTTGACTGTGCTGGGTCGCGGCCAGTTGACCACTGCTTCTACCTTCTGGGAGTCCGTCCGTACACAGCCCTGAGACACGATGTACCCCAGGAAGGAGATCTGAGGAACGTGAAACTCACACTTTTCGGCCTTCACGAACAAGTGATGAGAGCCCTGAGGCACAAGTGGTGAGTGTCCTTGAAGAACATGGCAAACATGTTGGATGTGTTCAACCATGGACCTGGAGAAGATGAGGATGTCATCCAGGTACTCAAACACGAACTGTTGAAGGAAGTAGCGCAGCACATCAATAAACAGGGCCTGAAAATGGCTGGAGCATTTGTAAGTCCAAATAGTATGACACGGTACTCATAATGTCCATTTGGGGTGTTGAACGCTGTCTTCAACTTGTCTCCCTGTCTGATGCGCACCAGGCTGTACGCGTTCTGTAAATCCAATTTAGAGAAAAACAGCTCCCCGGAGTCTCTCATAGGCTGACAACATAAGAGGAAGAGGGCAACGGTTCTTGATGGTAATGTTATTTAACAGTCTCTGGACCTGAGAGAGAATACAGCCCTCCTCTCGGAGGAGTGGTGACGAGCAGTAGGTGGATGGCACAATCGTAGGACCTGTGAGGAAGGATTTCACTGGCCCTTTGTTTGCTGAAGACTTGACACAGATCTCAGTAATCCCGAGGTACGCGGGAAAGATCAGGCTTGTCATTTCAGTCGGGGAAACATGAGAATCGGAAGCCTCCAGACGAGCAGGGACGGAAAGATGTGGAGAGAGTTGCTGGCAGGTGGACTGGCATGAAGGATTCCATCCCATAACTCTTCCCGAGGGCCAGTCAATTTGAGGATTATGAATAGAAAGCCACGGATGTCCAAGAACCAGGGGAACCTCAGGAGAGTCACCACATTTAACTGGATAAACTCCACATGATAATCCAGAACTCGTAGCTGAATAGGCATGGTGAGCTGCTTCACCTTCCCAGACCCTAGGGGTTGACCATCCAGCGCAGTGGCCGACAACGGAATGTCCAGCTTAGTGAGAGGCAGCCCCTGTTGGCGAGCTAATATGCGATCCAGAAAACAGCCGGTAGCCCCAGAGTCTATGAATGCAGGAATGTCCAACTGCCCATTGTCCCATCGCAGGTTGGCTGGAAGCAAGGTGCGTACCGTGTCGGCAGCTGGAGACTGTATCTGACTCGCCAGTATTCTCCCGTCTACTGATGAGTTATCCTGTTTCCAGTCAGCTCAGGACAGGAGGCACGGAAATCTCCAGACTGTCCACAGTAAAGACAACGTTGCTTGTTAATCCTGCGCCTTCTCTCCAGAGCGGAAAGTCTGGTGCATCCAACCACTCTCAGTGGTCAATGCTGTAATCAGCTACGCTCCGGCTGCCCTGCCAAAACACAATGAGTCTTTGAGCAGTGTTCCTGCCACTGATGGGGTGATCAAAAACCCTCTTCATCTCCTGGGTGAAGCTTTGCCAATTAAAACAAATGTCTGATTGCTGCTCCCATATGGCGGTGGCCCAGGCCAGACCCCGTCCTGAGAGCAAGGAGATAACATATGCCACTCTGGAACGCTTGGTCGGAAACGTTGATGCCTGCAGCTCAAAGGCCAGCGAGCATTGGAGCAGGAACCCACGAAACCTCCCAGGATGCCCCTCATAGCTCTCCGGTGCCAGGAGATGAGTCTCCCGAAGGTAGGAAGATGCTGAGCTGGTAGGGAGTGGAGGATTAGAAACAGCCACAGTGCAGCAGCAGTTGCTCCCGCCTGTCCTGTCTGCAGAGCAGACACAAGAGTTCTTAAATCCTCTGACAATGTCTGCAGCCGCGCCTCATGGCGACCAATCACAGTTCCATGGTGTGTGAGAGCCGACCATAAATGGAGTTCGGAATGTTCCTCGGACGACTGAGGAATCTCTGATGGGTCCATTGTAGGTTTAGGTCTACTGTAGCAATAATGCTAGTACGAACTCGAACCCAGGCGCAGAAAAACACAGCAAGCAGAGGTAAGTGTAATCCAGACCTTTTACTTAGAGTCTTAACAGAAACAAGGCAACCAGGTGAACAGAGAAGGTAATTAAACACAGGTGAATCTAAAAAGTAATAATCAGGGTATCCTGGAAACTAGAAAACAAGGTAAGGGTGCCCTCCAGCGGTAATCTAAGGAAACAACAATCAAATAACACAGAAACTGTGACAGGGACTATACCTCCAGGAGAGGTGTCTCTTGTTCCACTTGTTCTGGGCGACCAGAGCTCGTCTCCTGCGGCCCACCATCACCTCCGTCTCAGACAGGTCTGGGAGAGAACACCTCGGGGTCTTCATCAGGCCCAGGGTAGCTTGGTCTGATCAGGGGAACCGAAACAGATGTACACATTCATATAGAGTCATAAACTAGTGAGCATGTCCATCCATTACATTTCTTATATTGTTTTAGCAGAACGAAAACAACAAAGGCAAAGACAATGTGTTCAACACACACGCACACACTAGGGTTGGCAGAAATATCAGCCCACAGACAGAATTACGAGATTCTAGAGCAGTGGTCACCAACCTGTCGATCCAAGGAATTCCTAGTCGATCGCCAAACATTTGAATTTAAAACAACTGAATCGGGTTTTTGGCGGTAGGTGCACCCGATTCAGTTGCCCTGTGAACAGGTGAACAGTTTCCATTTTGAACCATTTCATGTGTCTGAAGGTACAAACTCGGCGGGCCCAGAGAGTAAATCAGGTGCACTATAGGCTTACCGCTGGCCAATCGGATGGCTCAGATGACTGTGTCTGCAGCAACGTAGCAGGCATAAAAGAAAGCTACAGCAAAGTTAATACTGTGAGATTTCAAAACGTTAAGAACCTTGACTAGAGAGAGACTGTCAACGAATACAGCAAAGAGATGTGAGTTCATGTTTAAGTTCTTACTCAGCACTGTGAAACACTTTGTATTCAACACTTTTATGAGCCATAAAATGTGCGTTCTTCCTATATCCACTCAGTGCTACAACAAGCACTGCAGCAGTAATGAATGAGTAGGAACGTGTGTCTACAGGCATGCGTTGGTGTTATTATTAGTGGCTTGGGTCTTTTTTAATATCGAGGAATATTTCAATATTTCAGATTTCATTAATCTCTGTTAATAGAGTAACAACATGAATTTGTCCATGAGGCAGAAATAATCTAATCAAATCAAATTTCATTAGTCACATGCGCCAAACACAACAAAAACAAATGAGAGTGAAATGCTTCCTTATGAGCCCCTAACCAACAGTGCAGTTTAAAAAAATATGGATAAGAATAAGAGAAAAGTAACACGTAATTAAATAGCAGCAGTAAAAAATAACAATATATACAGGGGGGTGCTGGTACAGAGTTAATGTGTGGGGGATCACCGGTTAGTTGAGGTAGTATGTACATGTAGGTAGAGTTAATTAAAGTGACTATGCATAGATGACAACAGAGAGTGGCAGTGGTGTGGAGAGGGGGGGCAATGCAAATGGGTAGCCATTTGACTAGATGTTCATGAGTCTTATGGCTTGGGGGTAGAAGCTGTTTAGAAGCCTCTTGGACCTATACTTGGCTCTCCGGAACTGCTTGCCGTGTGGTAGCAGAGAGAACAGACAATTTTTAGGACCTTCCTCTGACACCCCCTGTTATAGAGGTCCTGGATGGCAGGAAGCTTGGCCCCAGTGATGTACTGGGCTGTTCGCACTACCCTCTGTAGTGCCTTGCTGTCGGAGGCCGAGCAGGCAGTGCCTTGCTGTCGGAGGCCATACCAGGCAGTGACGCAACCAGTCAGGATGCTCTCGATGTGGCAGCTGTAGAACCTTTTTGAAGATCTGAGGAACCCATGCCAATTTGTTTCAGTCTCCTGAGTGGGAATAGGTTTTGTCGTGTCCGTTTCAGGACTGTCATGGTGTGCTTGGACCATGTTAGTTTGTTGGTGATGTGGACACCAAGGAACTTGAAGCTCTCAACCTGCTCCACTGCAGCCCTGTCGATGAGAATAGGGGTGCGCTCGGTCCTCTTTTTCCTGTAGTCCACAATCATCTCCTTTGTCTTGATCACATTGAGGGAGAGGTTGTTGTCCTGGCACCACACAGCCAGGTATCTGACCTTCTCCCTATAGGCTGTCTCGTTGTTGTCGGTGATCAGGCCTACCACTGTTGTGTCATCGGAAAATTGAATGCGGTGCGACTTGAGTTTCGTCATCATCTGGAAGACAGTGTTCCTTTTTGATCATTGTCAGTGGAGGAAAAGGAGAGCAGAGGGATGTTGAGAGGTGGACCCCCAGTCTGCTCTTCTCTCCTTCCTCTGAGACTGATCATCAGATGCAGGCACCATCAGCCCAGTAAAATAAAAATGAAAAGCAAATTATTTAAATGTATGCTCACTCAGCTGTGCTTCACAAGTAATGCTACAAAGGATCTATTATCGGTGTGATCATATAGCCTACCTCAAATGTTTAAATATTATTTAAAAAAATCTCCAGAACTACAGTGCAGTGGGAAATTCAAGTAAAGCCAACATGCGGTGATAATGTATTGGGCCTATAGCTTACTGCACAAACCTCATTGTTACATTGTTTTTAATTGGTTAATGTTGCATAGGCTTATGCTTTTTTATTTTATTTATTTATTTTTACCCCCTTTTCTCCAGAATTTCGTGGTATCCAATTGTTAGTAGTTACTATCTTGTCTCATCGCTACAACTCCCGTATGGGCTCGGGAGAGACGAAGGTCAAAAGCCATGCGTCCTCCGAAACACAACCCAACCAAGCCGCACTGCTTCTTAACACAGCGCGCATCCAACCCGGAAGCCAGCCGCACCAATGTGTCGGAGGAAACACCGTGCACCTGGCGACCTGGTTAGCGTGCACTGCGCCTGGCCCGCCACAGGAGTCGCTAGTGCGCGATGAGACAAGGATATCCTTACCGACCAAACCCGGACGACGCTAAGCCAATTGTGCGTTGACCCACGGACCTCCCGGTCGCAGACGGCTGCGACAGAGCCTGGGCGCGAACCCAGAGTCTCTGGTGGCACAGCTAGCACTGCGATGCAGTGCCCTAGACCACTGTCCCACCCGGGAGGCTGGCTTACGCTTTTTAAGCCATGTAAAAAATAATCTGAGTGGCAGGTCTCGGCTTGCATTTGGACTCAAAGTGATTTTGACTCAGAAAAGGTTGGTGCCCACTGTCCTAGAGCTTTCCCTGTTAGCACTATTAACATTTCCCTTTACTGTGACAATTGTGATTGAATCTGTACAATATTAGCAACATACCAAAACAAAATGAACTATGCAAGAGATTTTATTGTCGGCAGAACGCATCGGAGACACGCACTACACAGACTGGTGCGGCATAAACAATCATAGCTGCAGTAGGGCTTTATGCAAACAGACCATTGCCATATATGGATCTGTGCCATTTACTTTGAACTGGACTGTGTTTACAGCATGAGCGGTCGTGAATAGATGCCCTTGTTTTGAGATCAAAGCGAGAGCTGCATGTAGCCACTTGTGCACATTTTGTTTATATCCTTTACTAGTTAGTGAGTATCCCAGTGATAGATCATTTGTAGTCAGCAATTAGGTAGTGATTGCTTCCTACAAGAGCACAAAACCTATACATTTGTAGACACCTTTGAAAAACTGTTGTATTTTGAATCAGGCTTGAATAAGCTAAGTAGCAATAGGCAGAGGGTTGCATAATTTGTCTGATTCTCTGTAATAATGGTATGGGAATAATAATGCATTTTATTTTGTAAAGTAGTTTCTTGCATCAAACAACGCAACAACATTTTCAGTCACCTCCTTGTCTGAAGGACAAGTAGATAAACAGGTTAATGTCAAGCCCTGCATGTTTTTTTTCAAAGGATTCATGGAATGTAGGCCTACATTGAACACCACACATTGGCTGCTACTGTAGGCTGAATGATGAATGAACAGCAATTTACGTAATAAAAAATGATGGGATGCATTTTCTCCATTGTTTTTGATGGTAGGACACACTGGTAGGCCTACATTATGATCAAATAGCCCCAATAGCCTACATGGCCACTGTTAAAACTGTAACTGAAAGCGAGTACAGCCTCAGTGTTCACAGTAAAAGTGCGCAGGAAGTTGAACAGAAATTTCACAATGTTCAAGTTTGGGCTCAGCAAACCTGCAATTTGCTCAGTGGAACATTTTATTTGAGAGAACATTGGTTTGGTGATATCCGTCATACCGTTTCTGTACCATTCAGGGTTATACGGTATTTCTGAATGTGCACACAAGGGGCACTATTAAAAAAATTAATCTATTTAGGCAACAGTGATCTTGAACCCGAAGGGGATTGAATGTCACTGCTGTAACCAAGAAGCTTGATCTTGACACCTAGCCACTTATCTAGCAAGTTAGGAAACCAAATGCAGAGCTGGAGCTCTGAGCAGGATATAACTTATTTGACACATCTTAGATTTCTTATAGTTATACTTAACTTATAAGCAGTTGCATAGCACGCAGCCCCCCAAAAATACCCCGGTATATGGTATATCGCATATCGCACAAGCCTAGCACACACGCATACACACACACACGCACGCGCACACGCACACACACACACACACACACACACACACACACACACACACACACACACACACACACACACACACACACACACACACACACACACCTAGCACCCCAGTCTCCTCCAGTCCTCCAAACTTCTGCATGGCTTTGATGGCTTTGGTCAGGGCCTCCTTGGTCTGGAGCTGTCCAGTCACTGGGTCAGGGGGCGGGAGGTACCCATACTTACTCAGCCAATCCTGGAAGAGACAACAGGAAGTGTTAAAAACCATTCCAATCATTCCTGTGAATGTGTGACTGTTTGAATGAATGCAGTTGATGTTTGTTAGAATGTGTTTATGTGTGTTGCAGGGTTTCTGTTGTGGTGCTGTCCACCCACGGTGCTCAGAATGACAGAAATCACATTTCAATTATGGTAATTCATCTTAACAGGACATTCTACTCCTGTAATGAAGCGGACAATAAAACATCATTTTCAAACATTTGCCAGAATGCAATTCGCTGGAAAACTGATGAGAGCAGTTTCACATTTGACCGAAATGAAAATCTCTGTTAGAAACTTAGAAAGAGGGGGAACAAAAGATGCTAACACTAGGATTGTTTGCTAATATGACTAGGATTATGCCTTTGGCTTCTGGACAACGAAGGAAAGTTGATATGAAAACCAAAAGCACAGGAGAGAAATGGCATACTAGGAAGTCTTTCATAGGTGGCACTTCGAATAGGCTAGGGAAGTCAATTTAAATAAATTTGCCAAAATAATATAATTACTCCGGCCTATACAGAAAAAAAAATCAAAATACTTCACCAGAAAGCATGACTTAGCCACAGAGGAATCGAGGATCAATTTTTTTTTTATATAGCTATCGATTGTTTCAAATCACCAGCTTGTAGGCCTACTGTATGCCTATTTGGGAAGCCTGCAATTTGGACAGAACGCGTGGCAATAGGCCTAGCTGATTATTAAGTTGCGTCTGTTAGTTAAAAGCATTTCAAATAAGTGTGAAGATAGTGTCTTGAGTATAATTCAAAATTGAGTCAAAAGAAGGGGAGGGGTGTGTGGCGAAGACATAGGAAAGTCTCTCTCCAGAATGGCTCAGCTGTCTACCGCTAATTCTTGCACATTCACTGTTTCATTGTGTGAATGGTTTGCCCTTTGATTGTTTATTTTTGATCAACTCCCCATGACATATGTCACAAGTAGTAAATATATGTAATGTGGAATTGAAATAAAGAGTAGCTCAAGTCAAGATATATAGAAAGGCTGAGTAGAGAGATTAATGCAATTTAAAGAACGTGAATCTATGATATTTTCTACTGTTTTTATTTTTCTGCTTTATGTATTTTGACTTAGATGACAATGGAAGTTATAGGTCTACAGGCTGAGTTCCATGCACTCCTTTCTTTAATAGCCAATGGATCACAGTGTATCAATGTGTCCATACGGCGGAACCTGCTGCTCTCGCATTAGTTGAATTTGAACTTTATAATTTTTACAATTTTAATTCAGATTTTTATGATTAATCACGTGACAATGATTTTGAGAAACTAAAACATTATTATTGAAATCAAAATGTTCCATGAAAATGTGCATATGAAAATCATAACTGGCATGTAGACTGGTAGTAATGTTAGGATAAATTGTAAGCTTCCCCAAACTTCCCCAAATTCACTCACTGCCTATGAAGTCTTTATAAAATAATTGCCTCCATGTTTCTATGGTCGGATTTGCCTATAAGCTACTTTGAAGCAAGGTAAGATATGTCTCATAATATGAAGTGAAACATTCAGGTTTCAAACAATTAAGTGGGGCTATGTTTTCAAAATGCATACTGCCTTCAGCTTACATTGTAAAGTGGTGGTGACGCATTGATAGCCTGTTGCCTGCACTTGAATGGTGAATGGGAGGCGTGCTTCAATTACCAGTTGAGAAATCAAAATAGTAGGCGTAGCTCTTTTTAATCGTGCACCAAAACAGGTTTTAACATGTGATTGCATTTAGAATTGGGATGGGCTATACAAGCACATGTTTTACTCTAGCATCAACCAGCTGAGGAGTTGCAGGAGAAATCCCACTCAACATAGGTTCTATCTGCTGTGCACGTGATAGTTTTGTTGGATAAATAAGATAGGCTACATGATGACTAACAAAAATACACATAGGCCAATTTAATTCCACTAATTAACCTATAGACCGATAAGCATGACAATCAAATGTATTTCAATAAATGAATAAAAAGCATTATTTTGCAATGGGATTTCTTTCCTCCCGGGCATTTTGGCCGGTAACAGTTTTATTTATAGTCTTTTATTTATTGCCAGTTAACCCTGGTGTGTACGTGTATGTGTGGAAAAGGTGGCTATGAACAGATAACCAAAGTATAAACGTATCTGCGGCCCACAATGAGTGTGTGTGTTTGTGCGTCCCTGTGTTTGAGCTTGCATATGTGTGTGCGTGTGTTTCCAGTAAATGCACACTACTCGCACCTAACACTGATGACTAGAGAGATAAATCTCCAGAGAGTTAATCATGTCTGGCTCTAATGAGAGTTCTGACCTCCTCTCTTAAACAGTCAGATCCACTCAAGCATTTTGTCCTTCATCTCTGAGCATGCAGTCAGAGCTGGTTTGGGTTTAAATGGGTTTTTGATCAGCGTTGAGTGATAAATTACTTGGATCGATAGCCAGGAACCCCCCCCCCCCCCTTCTATTGACAACACTCCACATATTCCATTAGTCAAATTGCTTTGTGCTGACACCACAATTCTACCGATGATGTGTGCCTCCCCGTCCATGGAATTATTAGAGTTCAGTGCTCCAAACTGCAAAAACTTTCTGGCTAAGTTTTAGGGACTCTAACTTGCACTAGAAACACATCAAGTTATGTTTTTTTATCAAAATGTACAACTCCTCCTACCTTTTAAAAAAACAAAATGAATCAGATTCAAACCAACTACCCCGAATGAACAAAACTATAAAGTGAGTCGCCTGGACTACACTAATCAGTGTGAGTGTGTGTGTGTGTCTGTGTGTGTAAGTGCGTAAGTGTATGTTTGACATCTCAAATCCTGGAGTGTGAAAGAGAAAAGTGACACTTCTGAAAGCATTGACTCTGCGAAGGAGGCAGCTGTAAGCAGTGTGTTTGCACCCTAACAGTTCTGTCAAACCAAACCAAAGCACTCTGACTTCCTGCTTGCTTAACTCAGCAGCTAGCTGAAAACTCATCACTCTTACCACATGTGGACATTCACACACAGCCACTGGCCCAGAGACTCTGTTTACTGTCTGATTTATGGAAGCCAATCTAACACATCTGATAGCTGCAAAAGCTACTAGAGAAAGAACTGAAATGGGGAAATTTGACATCTATAGTAGCTGATTTAGAAAAATGAAGACATCAGCATTTCAGTCGTCTGCTGACTGGAGAGTGGAGAGAATGGAAGATTCTGGGCCGAGGGGTTTTGTTATGATTCGGGGCGGTTCTGCTGAGCTGGTAGGTCCTGTGTCGCCCAATAGTCCAACTGCCACCACACTCCCCAGTTTTTTAATGGATTGGATTCAGTAGAATAACGCATTCGGTGAACTATGAGTGCCTGTTATGTAAGTCTAAGCCTTTTCATACTGTACACTGGCTTGGGCATTCATCATTCTGCCTCTAAGAGACTCCTAATACCCAGAGAGAGAGATGGTGAGAGAGAGATGGCGAGAAGACAGTGCTCAGTACTGAGAGAACACACCCTAAAGGAGGACAACACGTCATCAGAGAGAAAACAGAGTGAGGGATTAAGTAAGGAAAGAGGTAATAAGAGAAAGGAAAAGACAGAGTGAGGGGTCGAGAGAAAAAGGAAAGCATAGTGAGAGAGACAGATGCAACAATGTGTATTTATTAAGGATCCCCAAGGCAGCAGCTACTCTTGCTGAGGTCCAGCAACATTAAGGCAGTTACAGTTGAAGTTGGAAGTTTACATGCACCTTAGCCAAATACATTTAAACTCAGTTTTTCACAAATCCTGACATTTAACCTGTCACGACATCCGCTGAAGTCGGTCCCTCTCCTTGTTTGTTCGGCGGTCGACGTCACCGGCCTTCTAGCCATCGCGATCCACTTTTCATTTTCCATTTGTTTTGTCTTACACACCTGGTTTCAATTCCCCAATTACATGTTTATTATTTAACCCTCTGTTTTCCCCATGGTTTTTGTGCGTGATTGTTTTATGTACATGTTATTGGAATATTTGAGTAAAGTTACGCTTGTTACTCATCTCTGCTGTCCTGCGCCTGACTCCTCTGCACCAGCTACATCCAGACCATTACATAATCATAGTAAAAATGTACTGCCATAGTTCAGTTAGGATCACCACTTTATTTTAAGAATGTGAAATGTCAGAATAATAGTAGAGAGAATGATTTATTTCAGCTTTTATTTCTTTCATCACATTCCCAGTGGGTCAAAAGTGTACATACACTCAATTAGTATTTGGAAGCATTGCCTTTAAATTGTTAAACTTGGGTCAAACGTTTCGGGTAGCCTTCCACAAGCTTCCCACAATAGGTTGGGTGAATTTTGGCCCATTCCTCCCGACACAGCTGGTGTAATTGAGTCAGGTTTGTAGGCCTCCTTTCACGCAGACGCTTTTTCAGTTCTGCCCACAAATATTCTGTAGGATTGCGGTCAGGGATTTGTGATGGCCACTCCAATATCTTGACTTTGTTGTCCTTAAGCCATTTTGCCACAACTTTGGAAGTTTGCTTGGGGTCATTGTCCATTTGGAAGACCCATTTGCAACCAAGCTTTAACTTCCTGACTGATGTCTTGAGATGTTGCTTCAATATATCCACATCATTTTCCGTCCTCATGATGCCATCTATTTTGTCATTATGGCAAAACAGTTCTATTTTTGTTTCATCAGACCAGATGGATGACATTTCTCCAAAAAGTACGATCTTTGTCCCCATGTGCAGTTGCAAACCGTAGTCTGGCTTTTTTATGGCAGGTTTGGAGCACTGGCTTCTTCCTTGCTGAGCGGCATTTCAAGTTATGTCGATATACGACTCGTTTTACTATGGATATTGATCATTTTGTACCTGTTTCCTTCAGCATCTTCACAAGGTCCTTTGCTGTTGTTCTGGGATTGATTTGACCTTTCGCATCTCTAGGAGACAGAATGCGTCTTCCTGAACGGTATGACGGCTGCGTGGGCCCATGGTGTTTATACTTGCGTACTATTGTTTGTACAGATGAACGTGGTGCCTTCAGTCATTTGGAAATTGCTCCCAAGGATGAGCCAGACTTGTGGAGGTCTACAATTGTTTTTCTGAGGTCTGAGGTTTCTTTTGATTTTCCTATGATGTCAAGCAAAGAGGTACTGAGTTTGAAGGTAGGCCTTGAAATACATCCACAGGTACACCTTCTATTGACTCAAATTATGTCAATTAGCCTATCAGAAGCTTCAAAAGCCATGACATAATTTTCTGGAATTTTCCAAGCTGTTTAAAGGCACAGTCAACTTAGTGTATGTAAACGTCTGACCCACTGGAATTGTGATACAGTGAATTATAAGTGAAATAATCTGTCTGTAAACGATTGTTGGAAAAATGACTTGTGTCATGCACAAAGTCGATGTCCTAACCGACTTGCCAAAACTATAGTTTGTTAACAAGAAATTTGTGGAGTGGTTGAAAAACGAGTTTTAATTACTCCAATGTAAGTGTATGTAAACTTCCGACTTCAACTGTATATACAATTTAAAATATCACATTTCATAAAACTTTCACAACATTAAGTATGTTCCCTCAGGTCACTGCTCTACTATCACATATCTACAATACAATATCCATGTGTACGTGTGTGTAGACTGTGTGTCTTATCAGGTGTACATGTCTCTGTGCCTATGTTAGTGATGCTTCACAGTCCCCGCTGTTCCATAAGGTGTATTTGTATCTGTTTTTTAAAATCTGATTCTACTGCTTTTATCAGTTACCTGATGTAGAATAGAGTTCCATGGAGTCATGGCTCTATGTAGTACTGTGCACCTCCCATAGTCTGTTCTTGACTATGGGTGGCATGTCTTGTGGGGTATGCATGGGTGTCTGAGCTGTGTGCTAGTAGTTTAAACAGACACCTTGGTGCATTCACCCATTTCAACACAAGAAGTGATGAAGTCAATCTCTCTTCCACTTTGAGCCATGAAAGGTTTACATGCATATTAGTAATGTTAGCTCTCGGGTACATTTAAGGGCCAGCCGTGCTACCCTGTTCTGAGCCAATTGTAATTTTCCAAAGTTCCTCTTTGTGGCACCTGACCACACAACTGAACAGTAGTCCAGGTGTGAGAAAACTAGAGTTTGTAGGACCTGCCTTCTTGATAGTGCTATTAAGAAGGTAGAGCAGAGCTTTATTATGGACAGACTTCTCTCCCTTTTAGCTACTGTTGCATCAATATGTTTTGACCATGACAGTTTACAATCCAGGGTTACTCAAGCAGTTTAGTCACCTCAACTTGCTCAATTTCTACATAATTATTTACAAGATTATGTTGAGGTTTATGGTTTAGTGAATGATTTGTCCTAAATACAATGCTTTAGGTTTTTGAAATATTTACTCCTTGCCACCCATTCTGAAACTAACTGCAGCTCTTTGTTAAGTGTTTCAGTGATTTCACTCGCTGTAGTAGCTTACGTGTATAGTGTTGAGTCACCTGCATACATAGACACACTTATTTTACTCAAAGCCAATGGCATGTCACTGCCCTGGGGACTTCCTGATTCTACCTGGATGGTGTTGGAGCGGCTTCCATGAAATAACACCCTCTGTGTTCTGTTAGACAGGTAACTCTTTATCCACAATATAGCAGGGGGTGTAAAGCCATAACACATACGTTTTTCCATCGGCAGACTATGATCAATAATGTCAAAAGCAGCACTGAAGTCTTAACAAAACAGCTCCTTTTTATCATCAATTTCTCTCAGTCATTTGTGTAAGTGCTGTGCTTGTTGAATGACCTTCCCTATAAGCGTGCTGAAAGTCTGTTGTCAATTTGTTTACAGTAAAATAGCATTGTATCAGATCAAACACAATTTTTTCCCCCAAAAGTTAACTAAGGGTTGGTACCAGGCTGATTGGTCGGCTATTTGAGCCAATAAAGGGGGCTTTACTATTCTTGGGTAGCGGAATTACTTTTGCTTCACTCCAGGCCAGAAGGCACACACTTTCTAGAAGGCTTAGATAGACAACAATAATTTTTTCACCTCTTCCACACTCACTTTACAGAATTCAAAATATTTCATAATGAGATCAGTTATACTTGGATGTGTAGTGTCAGTGCTTGTTAGTGGCATGTCATGCCTAAGTTTGCTAATCTTCCCAATAAAAAAAATCATTAAAGTAATTGGCAATATCAGTGGGCTTTGTGATGAATGAGCCATCTTATTCAATAATGATGGAGCTGAGTTTGCCTTTTTGCACAAAATTTCATTTAAGGTGCTCCAAAGATTATTACTGTCATTCTTTACACCAATTATCTTTGTTTCGTAGTAAAGTTTCTTATTTTTTTCATTCATTTTAGTCACATGATTTGTCAATTTGCAGTACGTTTGCCAATCAGATGTGCAGTCAGTACGTTTGCCATTCCTTTTGCCTCATCCCTCTCAACCATACAATTGTTCAATTCCTCATCAATCCACAGGGATTTATCCATTTTTACAGTCATCATCTTAATGGGTGCATGCTTATTAGTAACTGCAATAAGCAATTTCATAAATGTGTCAAGTTTAATCTCTGGTTGCTCCACAGACCAACAAATATTATTTACATCAGCAACATAGGAATCACCACAAAACTTATTGTGTGACCTCTTACACACTATTAGGCCCAGCCTTCGGAACTTTGGTTTTCCTAGATATGGCTACTATATTGTGATTACTATATCCAATAGCTTTAAATATTGCTTTAAAGCAAATTTCTGCAGAACTAGTAAAGATGTGATCAATACATTAGGACTCTATAATCCAAGATGGCGTAGCAGTCAGACGTCTTTGTCTTGTCTCGTCCCATGTGTATATCTTTTTCTTCTTTGCGTTCTTTTTAATATGTTTCCTAAACCTCAACTTCAAAATACTTTCCTGCAACCCGCCTCACCCGATGTGGTGTGGATCTGTTTTTTCCCCCTAAAGTATTTCCATTTACCTCCGAACTGGAATACCTCAACTGAAGCTAGCTAGTACAACGCGTTTCAAACCAGAGCAAACCGGACCTATTTTTCTCTCCATATCCCCAAATTCCTACCACAAACTCTGAACTCTTTTCATCTGGATCATCACAGCTAGCTAACCGCAACCCGGGTTGACAACTCCTAGCTAACGTTTCCGTCCTGGAGCTAGCACCAACTAGCCTGGGGCTAGCCCATGCTAGACCCATCTCCCGGCTCACTCCTGGGCTACAATATCTGGACCCCTTCTACTGCCGGTACGAGGCACGGAACCCCACCGATCCTCTACGACTGGAATACAGACATAATCTGCCCGAGGATTCCAACAGACCCCTCAGGTTCGATGCCCGCTGAAGGCCCACTCTGCTAACCTGCTAGGCCGGCTACTTAGAGCTACTTGGAACCCTACTAACTCCACGACTGGTTTATCGACGTCACCGCACGAAGAGGCAAAAAAATACTTACCCCCCTTCGCGACGTCCCCCATAGGCTAACTTGCTAGCCCCGGTCTGCTAACTGCTGGCTTGCCTGCCCTGGTCTGCTAACTGCTAGCTTGCCTGCCCCGATCTGCTAACTGCTAGCTTGCCTGCCCCGGTCTGCTAACTGCTAGCTCGTTTAGCCCCGGCCAAACAACTGTTAGCGTGTTAGCATCGGCCTGCTAACTGTCTGAATTGCCGTGTCCCCAGTCAGCCCAACCACTCACTGGACCCATATGTTCACTTGGCTACGCATGCCTCTCGCTAATATCAATATGCCTCGTCCATTACTGTCCTGGTTAGTGTCTTATTTCACTGTAGAGCCTCTAGCCCTGCTAAATATGCCTTAACCAACCATGTTGTTCCACCTCCTACATATGCGATGACATCACGTGGTTTAAACCTGGTTTAAACGTCTCTAGAGACTATATCTCTCTCATCATTACTCAATGCCTAGGTTTACCTCCAATGTACTCACATCCTACCTTACCTTTGACTATACACTATGCCTTGAATCTATGCTATCGTGCCCAGAAACCTGCTCCTTTTACTCTCTGTTCCGAACGTGCTCGACGGCCAGTTCGTATAGCATTTAGCCGTACACTTCTCCTACTTCTCCTCTGTTCCTCTGGTGATGTAGAGGTTAATCCAGGTCCTGCAGTGCCTAGCCCCACCCCCATTCCCCAGGTGCTCTCATTTGTTGACTTCTGTAACCGTAAAAGCCTTGGTTTCATGCATGTTAACATTAGAAGCCTACTTCCTAAGTTTGATTTACTCACTGCTTTAGCAAACTCTGCCAACCCGGATGTCTTAGCCGTGTCTGAATTTTCCGCCAAGATAGAACTGCCAAAGGGGGGAGGATGTTGCAATCTACTGCAAAGATAGCCTGCAGAGTTCTGTATTACTATCCAAGTCTGTACCCAAACAATTCGAGCTTCTACTTCTAAAAATTCACATTTCAGAAACAAGTTTCCGCTTGCTATAGACCTCCCTCTGCCCCCAGCTGTGCCCTTGATACCATATGTGAATTGATTGCCCCCCAACTATCTTCTGAGTTCGTGCTGCTATAGGTGACCTAAACTGGGACATGCTTAACACCCCGGCCATCCTACAATCCAAACTTGATGCCCTCAGTCTCACACAAATGATCAATGAACCTACCAGGTACAACCCCAAATCTGTAAACATGGGCACCCTCATAGATGTCATCCTAACTAACTCGCCCTCCAAATACACCTCTGCTGTTTTCAATCAAGATCTCAGTGATCACTGCCTCATTGCCTGCATTCGTAATGGGTCTGCGACCAAACAACCACCCCTCCTCACTGTCAAACGCTCCCTAAAACACTTCTGCGAGCAGGCATTTCAGTCTCATCTGAAAGTTGTAAATTCTTGGTTATCTGCACGAACCCTGGCTAACAAGTTGAACCAGCAATACAAAATTGGGTTTAATGATTTATTTACTAAATACCTAACTAATCACACAGAATTACATATACACATAACTAAATCATAACTTAATTACAAATTACGTCATAAAGGAAAACGTCCCTAGCGGGCGAAAAATATATGACAGCTTGTTACACAAAAGAAAAGGGGCTGGGTTTGAGTGAAAGAGCGGGAAGACTGAGGAACAAAGGGCGAAACTGTGCTATCGTAAATACAGTATCTTATGCATTCTAAATTACCGCCCATTTGGAAAAGGAAAATGCAATAAATATTTACTCTGAGCTGCGTTTCGGTAGGTTGGTGGTAGATGGAAGGCCGCGTTGCCCAACCGAGTCCTTCGTCCTTTGAAGAATGTCTCTGCTGGTAAATTGAATACGTTGTAGTAACGTCGTTGTGTGGTAGACGGGATACTCTTGTCTATTCCTTCCTAACCCTAGTTTGCAGCGGCTGTTGCTAACTCAACGGCTAGGAGGTATCACTTCTATAGTGAATAAGAGTTCAAAGTTCATACCATTCGCAACCAAAGCTCACGCTGATGTTGGCTTCGTTCTGTAGTTATTATCTGAACCATTCGTCCTCACGTCCTTGGAACAGGAGGTTACATTGTCGTCAAGACTTTATATAGGAAGGGAGAGGATTGCGTGTCTGAAAAGTTTTATAGCCCATGTCCCTTCACAGGGGCGGGTCACTGATTGAGCAGAGCCCTATCTTATGAAAACCCAAATCTCACATTTTAGAAGCTAAAATCACATTTCATCCCATCACGAATAATTTTATATTCAAACATTTAAATTGAACAACAATTCCATGTGAATCCGATAACTCTGATGTGTAGACTTTCCACTGTAGAGTTTCTGTCATCTTATCATTGATGAGAATGTCTCAGATGACAACCGAACTGACATCATATTCATTAAGTACCACTGCATATGTTCAATTGGTCGCATTACCAGAATATAGTTCATTTCCCCCCACCTTCTGATGTTCCCAGAATCTCTATGTTAACCAAGCAATTGCAAATGTAACATCAGTAGGGTAGAGAGAGGAAAAAGAGGGGAAGAGGTATTTATGACTGTCATAAACCTACCCCCAGGCCAACGTCATGACACAGTTAGGAAAGCTAAGGCTAGCTCTTTCAAACAGAAGTTTGCATCCTGTGGTACTAACTCAAAAAAGTTCTGGGACACTGTAAAGTCCATGGAGAATAAGATCACCTCCTCCCAGCTGCCCACTGCTCTGAGGCTAGGAAACACTGTCGCCACCGATAAATCCACTATAATTAAGAATTTCAAGAAGCATTTCTCTACGGCTGGCCATGCTTTCCACCTGGCTACCCCTACCCCGGTCAACTGCCCGGCACCCTCCACAGCCACCCGCCAAAGCCCCCACCATTTCTCCTTTACCCAAATCCAGATAGCTGATGTCCTGAAAGAGCTGCAAAATCTGGACCCTACAAATCAGCCGGGATAGACAATCTGGACCTTCTCTTTCTAAAATTATCTGCCAAAATTGTTGCACCCCTATTACTAGCACGTTGAACCTCTCTGTCGTATCGTCTGAGATTCCCAAAGATTGGAAAGCTGCCGCGGTCATCCCCCTCTTCAAAGGGGGCGACACTCTAGACCCAAACTGCTACAGATCTATATCTATCCTACCCTGTCTTTCTAAGGTCTTCGAAAGCCAAGTTAACAAACAGATTACCAACTATTTTGAATCCCACCCTACATCCTTCTCCCACCCACCCTTCTCCGCTATGCAATCTGGTTTCAGAGCTGGTCATGGGTGCACCTCAGCCACGCTCAAGGTCCTAAACAACATAATAACCGCCATCGATAAGAGACATTACTGTGCAGCCTTATTCATTGACCTGGCCAAGACCTTCGACTCTGTCAATCACCACATTCTTATTGGCAGACTCGACAGCCTTGGTTTCTCAAATGATTGCCTCGCCTGGTTTACCAACTACTTCTCTGATAGAGTTCAGTGTGTCAAATCGGAGGGCCTGTTGTCCGGACCTCTGGCAGTCTCTATGGGGGTGCTGCAGGGTTCAATCCTCGGGCCGACTCTCTTCTCTGTATACATCGATGATGTTGCTCTTGCTGCTGGTAATTCTCTGGTACACCTCTACGCAGACGACACCATTCTGTGTACTTCTGGCCCCTCCTTGGACACTGTGTTAACTAACCTCCAGACGAGCTTCAATGCCATACAACTCTCCTCCCGTGGCCTCCAACTGCTCTTAAACGCAAGTAAAACTAAATGCATGCTTTTCAACCGATCACTGCCCGCACCTGCTTGCCCGTCCAGCATCACTACTCTGGACGGCTCTGACTTAGAATACGTGGACAACTACAAATACCTAGGTGTCTGGTTAGACTGTCAACTCTCCTTCCAGACTCACATTAAGCATCTCCAATCCAAAATTAAATCTAGAATTGGCTACCTATATCGCAACAAAGCATCCTTCACTCATGCTGCCAAACATACCCACATAAAACTGACCATCCTACCGATCCTCGACTTCGATGATGTCATCTATAAAATTGCCTCCAACACTCTACTCAAAAAACTGGATGCAGTCTATCACAATGCCATCCGTTTTGTCACCAAAGCCCCATACACTACCTACCATTGCGACCTGTAAGCTCTCGTTGGTTGGCCTTCGCTTCATACTCGTCGCCAAACCCACTGGCTACAGGTTATCTACAAACCTCTGCTAGGTAAAGCCCCACCTTATCTCAGCTCACTGGTCACCATAGCAGCACCCACTCATAGCACGCGCTCCAGCAGGTATATCTCACTGGTCACCCCCAAAGCCAATTCCTCCTTTGGTCGTCTTTCCTTCCAGTTCTCTGCTGCCAATGACTGAAACGAACTGCAAAAATCTCTGAAGCTGGGGACTCATATCTCCCTCACTAGCTTTAAGCACCAGCTGTCAGAGCAGCTCACAGATCACTGCACCTGTACATAGCCCATCTGTAAACAGCCCATCTATCTACCTACCTCATCCCCATACAGTATTTATTTATTTATCTTACTCCTTTGCACTGCAGTATCTCTACTTGCACATTCATCTTCTGCACATCTACCATTCCAGTGTTTAATTGCTATATTGTAATTACTTCGCCACCATGGCCTATTTATTGCATTAACTCCCTTATCTTACCTCATTTGCACTCACTGCATATATACTTTTTGTTCTCTTTTGTTCTACTGTATTATTGACTATGTTTTGTTTATTCCATGTGTAACTCTGTGTTGTTGTATGTGTCGAACTGCTTTGCTTTATCTTGGCCAGGTCGCAGTTGCAAATGAGAACTTGTTCTCAACTAGCCTACCTGGTTAAATAAAGGTGAAATAAATAAATAAAACAAATAAACATGTTGATGATTTCATTCCTGTGCTGTCAAATCAAATTTTATTGGTCACATACGCATGGTAAGCAGATGTCATTGCAAGTGTAGTGAAATGCTTGTCCTTCTAGTTTCGACAGTGCAGCAATATCTAACAAGTAATCTAACAATTCCACAGCAACTACTTAATACACACAAATCTAAGTAAAGGGATAGAATAAGAATATGCACATTTAAATATATGGATGGGCCATGACCCACCGGCATAGACGAGATAGATTATATAAAATATAGTATATACATTTTTCTTTTAAACATGAGCTGGCGCACACCCAGAATAATAGTTTGTGTGGAGGTGCTGACTAACGGCGAATAAACTATAAACTATCAAAATGAAGAAAGTTGCACTCTCCATGTATAAATTCCCAGCAATTTAATGGGTATCTACCAACGTTGGTAACGTTGGTGTGCGACTTTCTTTATTTTGATAGTTAATAAAATATAGTATATACATCTGGGACAAGATATGTAAACATAATTATTAAAGTGGCATTAATAAAGTGATTAGTGATCCATTTGTTAGAGTGGCCAATGATTTCAAGTATGTATGTCGCAGCCTCTCTGTGTGTGTGATGGCTGTTAAACAGTCTGATGGCCATGAGATATTTTTCAGTCTCTCAGTCCCAGCTTTGATGCACCAGTACTGACCTCGCCTTCTGGATGATAGTGGGGTGAACAGGCAGTGGCTCAGATGGTTGTTGTCCTTGATGATCTTTTTGGCCTTCCTGTGACATTGGGTACTGTAGGTGTCCTGGAGGACAGGTAGTCTCCCCAGGTGATGTGTTTTGCAGACCGCACCACCCTCTGGCGAGCCCTGCAGTTGTAGGCGGTGCAGTTGCCGTACCAGGCGATGATACAGCCTGACCGGATGCTCTCAATTGTGCATCTGTAGAGGTTTGTCAGGGCTTTAGGTGACAAGCCAGATTTCTATCACCTCCTGATCACCTTCTTCACCACACTGTCTGTGTGGATGGACCATTTCAAGTTGGTCCGTGATGTGTACGCCGAGGAACTTGAAACTTTCCACCTTCTCCACTGGTGTCCCGTCAATGTGGATAGGGGGGTACTCCCTCTGCTGTTTCCTGAAGTCCACGATCATCTCCTTTGTTTTGTTGACGTTGAGTGAGAGGTTGTTTTCCTGAGACCACACTCCGAGTGCCCTCATCTCCTCCCTATAGGCTGTCTCGTCTTCGTTGGTGATCAAGCCTACTGCTGTTGTGTCATCTGCAAACCTGATGATCGAGTTAGAGGTGTGCATCGCCACACAGTCATGGGTGAACAGGGAGTACAGGAGGGGGCTGAGCATGCACCCTTGTGGGGCCCCAGTGATGAGGATCAGCGAAGTGGAGATGTTGTTTCCTACCTTCACCACCTGGGGGTGGCCCGTCAGGAAGTCCAGGACCCAATCGCACAAGGCGGGGTTGAGGTCTAAGGTGACAGGTAAGGTGGAGGTGATCCCTGACTAGTCTTTCAAAGCACTTCATGATGACAGAAGTGAGTGCTACGAGGTGATAGTTATTCAGTTCAGCTACCTTTGCCTTCTTGGTTACAGGAACAATGGTGGCCATCTTGAAGCATATGGGGACAGCAGATTGGGATAGGGAGAGATTGAATATGTCTGTAAACACACCAGCCAGCTGGTCTGTGCATGCTCTGAGGACGCGGTTAGGGATGCAGTCTGGGCTGGCAGCCTTGCGAAGGTTAACACGTTTAAATGTCTTACTCGTGTCGGCCACGGAGAAGGAGAGCCCACAGACCTTGGTAGCGGGCCGGTTAGATAGCACATTGTTATCCTCAAAGTGGGCAAAGAAGGTGTTTAGTTTGTCTGGAAGTAAGATGTCGGTGTCCGTGACGTGGTTCTGTTTATAACTACCCGTATAGGTTGACCTGAGCCAGGTTGCAGGCACTAGTGACAGTTTGAAGCTTTTTCTTGAGTGGGAAGCTTGATGAAAGCCAGTCAATATTTACATCACCCAGAAAACATAGATCTCTGTTGATGTCACATACATTATCAAGCATTTCACACGATATCCAGATACTGACTGTTAGCACTTGGTGGTGTATAGCAGCTTCACCCAAGAATGGGCTTAAGGTGAGACAGATGAACCTGTAGACATATTACAGGAATGTGGTTCGGGAATATACACAACAAGACCTCCACCATTGGCACTTCTGTATTTTCTATAGATGTTACAACCATGTATTGCTACCACTGTATCCTCAAAGGTATTATCTGAGTTTCAGAGATTGTCAGAATATGAATGTGATCTGTTACTAGCAAATTATTGATTTCATGAACCTTGCTACATATGTTAATGTGGGCTATTTTTAGCACTTTTCTGGGATGCTTGATTGTTGTCATTACTTTACTTAGAAGCTTAGCAGAAGTAGATATTCTCATGTTATTTATGTTTGAGCTGATAGTGCAGGGTGAGCTGCACACAGTGGACTTCCTAATAGGGCACACCACCTCAGTGCTAACAGCATAACTCTGGTTCATACACATGATTACTGCATTCAATAGCTGTAGGATCAGCAGAGGCATTTAGGGCATTTAGAAGGACATACATTTGGTTACTTACATTGTGTCTACCAAAGCCCCTGGGATAATGTACATTTGCTGAAGCATTATGACAACTCAGCAACCCAATAGTTGTGATTAACTGAGCTGGGCTTGGGTCATTGATAAGTCATTGTTTCAATGCAGCCTTATAATGCAAGGATCCAGGAACCCAAATAATTTGGGTGGATCCCATCCTCCTTATAAAATGAGCGTTGTTTCCAGAAGGTATCAAAATGGTCAATAAATGTTAGAGCTGCAATAGTCAAGTAGCCAGTTATGAAGGGCTAAAGGTCAGCTGAAACATTCAATGCCACAATTTAGAGATGGCACAGGGCCAGATATTATGGGCCTTTGTTGGTGTCAAGCAGAGACCCAATCAGTTCTTTAAAATCCATCTTCAACTGTTCTGAGTTGACCTTCATAATGTCATTGAATACCACATGAACTATGATAGACTCACTTTCCTGATGCAGGTTTAAAATGTTTGGGAGCAGCTTATTGATGACCTGTACTCATGCTCTTGGATACGTTTTTGCTCCAGGGACTGAGACATTTCTCACCATTGAACTGCCCAATACAATGGCCGGAGAAGGGGATGGAGAAATCCGCCCATTCCTACCCCTCACACAGTTTGTGGAACCTTTCACGAGCCCACGAGAAGCAGGATAGCGTGCGCATGCAGCTCCTGACAATAGATCCAGTCCTCCCACAGCAGGCAGAGCCCTGTCAGATCCAGAGAGTGGGAAAGGAGACGAAAATAGACGAAGCTGCTGCTGGAGTCAGCGTAGTTGGAGGCAGTCCCAGCAATGAAGGCACAGGTACATCAGCCACCAGGGTGGCAAAGCTGTTCCTCATGTCAATCTGCTCCGGACCTTTCGCAGACACTCCAGTCCACTTAGCAACATTCCACTGCCTTCGGTTTCCACAACTTGTGACATGGGACCAGCCCTGGTTAGAGAATCATCTTGCTCCACTACGTGATGGAGGAGGAGAAGCAGATGGAGACGACTTCCTTGGCAGGCAAGTTCCAGGTAGCACAGGCCATTCGGATAGGGACAGATATAAGGCGGGATACATCCATCAAGCCCGAGAGCTGTCGAGCCACAGGAGTTGAGAACAAAGAAAGTTCCAATTTGCATTTTCCCTGTAAGTTCACACAGAATTGCTTGCTAAGGATAGCCACCTCATTCCTGTAATCCTACGCAAGCTGCACTGGAACTACAGATTGTCAATATTGTCACAAGAGAGTAATAAACACAGATTATACAGCGCTGGAAACTTTCAGGAGCTATTGCAGGCAAAATGGGCTCTACTGAAACCTAGCTATCAACAGGTTTTGACACAAACACTTATGAACAAAATAAAACTTAGGAAGCAACAGGTCGAGGCGCAGGAGGTATCCAAGTTCGTGACAGGGGTTTGTGTGTGTGTGTGTGTGTGTGTGTGTGTGAGAACACTGTGTATAAATCTTTGATGACGCAGCAGGAGGACAGTATAGATCAGGCCTGGGCAACTCCAGTCCTCGGAGGCCTGATTGGTGTCACACTTTTGCCCCAGCCCCAGCTAACACACCTGACTCCAATAATCAACATTTTCAGTTAAAAATGCAATTAGTTTAAATCAGGTGTGTTTGCTAGGGATGAGGGAAAAGTGTGACACCAATCAGGCCCCCGAGGACTGGAGTTGCCCAGGCCTGGTACAGTGCCTTGCGAAAGTATTCGGCCCCCTTGAACTTTGCGACCTTTTGCCACATTTCAGGCTTCAAACATAAAGATAGAAAACTGTATTTTTTTGTGAAGAATAAACAACAAGCGGGACACAATCATGAAGTGGAACGACATTTATTGGATATTTCAAACTTTTTTAACAAATCAAAAACTGAAAAATTGGGCGTGCAAAATTATTCGCCCCCTTAAGTTAATACTTTGTAGCGCCACCTTTTGCTGCGATTACAGCTGTAAGTCGCATGGGGTATGTCTCTATCAGTTTTGCACATCGAGAGACTGACATTTTTTCCCATTCCTCCTTGCAAAACAGCTCGAGCTCAGTGAGGTTGGATGGAGAGCATTTGTGAACAGCAGTTTTCAGTTCTTTCCACAGATTCTCGATTGGATTCAGGTCTGGACTTTGACTTGGCCATTCTAACACCTGGATATGTTTATTTTTGAACCATTCCATTGTAGATTTTGCTTTGTGTTTTGGATCATTGTCTTGTTGGAAGACAAATCTCCGTCTCAGTCTCAGGTCTTTTGCAGACTCCATCAGGTTTCCTCCAGAATGGTCCTGTATTTGGCTCCATCCATCTTCCCATCAATTTTAGCCATCTTCCCTGTCCCTGTTGAAGAAAAGCAGGCCCAAACCATGATGCTGCCACCACCATGTTTGACAGTGGTGATGGTGTGTTCAGGGTGATGAGCTGTGTTGCTTTTACGCCAAACATAACATTTTGCATTGTTGCCAAAAAGTTCAATTTTGGTTTCATCTGACCAGAGCACCTTCTTCCACATGTTTGGTGTGTTTGCTTGTGGCAAACTTTAAACGACACTTTTTATGGATATCTTTAAGAAATGGCTTTCTTCTTGCAACTCTTCCATAAAGGCCAGATTTGTGCAATATACGACGGATTGTTGTCCTATGGACAGAGTCTCTTACCTCAGCTGTAGATCTCTGCAGTTCATCCAGAGTGATCATGGGCCTCTTGGCTGCATCTCTGATCAGTCTTCTCCTTGTATGAGCTGAAAGTTTAGAGGGACGGCCAGGTCTTGGTAGATTTGCAGTGGTCTGATACTCCTTCCATTTCAATATTATCGCTTGCACAGTGATCCTTGGGATGTTTAAAGCTTGGGAAATCTTTTTGTATCCATATCCTGCTTTAAACTTGTTCACAACAGTATCTCGGACCTGCCTGGTGTGTTCCTTGTTCTTCATGATGCTCTCTGCGCTTTTAACGGACCTCTGAGACTATCACAGTGCAGGTGCATTTATACAGAGACTTGATTACACACAGGTGGATTGTATTTATCATCATTAGTCATTTAGGTCAACATTGGATCATTCAGAGATCCTCACTGAACTTCTGGAGAGAGTTTGCTGCACTGAAAGTAAAGGGGCTGAATAATTTTGCACGCCCAATTTTTCAGTTTTTGATTTGTTAAAAAAGTTTGAAATATCCAATAAATGTCGTTCCACTTCATGATTGTGTCCCACTTGTTGTTGATTCTTCACAAAAAAAATACAGTTTCATATCTTTATGTTTGAAGCCTGAAATGTGGCAAAAGGTCGCAAAGTTCAAGGGGGCCGAATACTTTCGCAAGGCACTGTATAGATAGATAGTGGAGGCATGACTCTTTAATCACTGACTATCAACACAACAGTCTCAGAGGAGGACATGATCATACAACAGTTAAACCACACTGTTCTGAACAACGACTGGACATATGTTACCATCTGTGGAGACATACTGATATCAGGACGGATGTCACGTTAGGGTCAAGATGTTTTCCATGGCAGGTCACCTTTCCTGGTTATGTTGACATATTAACAAACCAGCAGGACTGATAGAGTGACAACTCTCCTCTCCTCTTCTCTCATCCCAGTCTCATGTTGACTGTTCTGGGCTCCACTCCCTGCTTACACTGTTTGTGTGTTAACTGAGCTTTCAGCTGTGTCTCTGTATGGAGAGAGAGCTCACTCTCTTTGTGTGTGTGCACATGTGTTCATGTTTCTATGTGAGTAATTGATTATATTCTAATTCACTCTAGATTGATTATAGTGATTAATATTACCATTCGATGACGCTATATTTTTATTACGATTATTATCACCATAAGTATTTATCCTGGTCAAGCCACTTCCACCCCTGTTGACATGTACATTCCTTCCTCAATCACTCCATTAGCACATTGAAGTAATGGATCTGGCAGTGCACTGCATATAAGACCTGTACATACAGTAACAGCATTATCCTGTTTCTTTTTATTTCATATTTTCTACTCTCGCATTTATTTCACACATTTTATTTAATGTGTTTTTATCTGTATTATTACCTTCTATTGTGCATTGTTTGGGAAGAGCTCGCAAGATAAGCATTTCACTGTACTGTTTTACACCTGCTGAATCCTGTGCATGTGTTTGCGTGTGTGTGCATGTGAGCTCTCCACCTCCCGCTGGCTTGGAAATCGATGCATGACGAGTTATAGCACACTCCGTGGCATTGCCCTGGCACAGTTATCAACTCCAGTGTGGCTCTTTAAGAAGTGGAAGATGAGATCCCTCTCACCAGCTACAACACAATACAGCCACACACACACACACACACACACACACACACACACACACACACACACACACACACACACACACACACACACACACACACACACACACACACACACACACACACACACAATACCAGACCACCTACCCTGCAACAGTCCTCACACCTGCTTATCCAGCTCTAAAAAAGCCTATGATTGAAAGGCTAGGACAAACACCAGCATACACCCTTGAGAATCAGAGTTATACACCACTGGACTGATAAAGGGAATACGAATATAATGCCTGTCTGGATATGGGATTTGACTCAATCACAGCACAGATGATTTCACCTTATATCATCAGTCCATCAGTCAAGCAATGAGAAAACCATCTTCCAACAAATCAGTGTAAGGGACAGACAGGCACTTTGCCCAATAACCACTTTCCTTGGGTTACTTACAGTAAGATACCAGCAGTCCAAGTGTTTGTGTGTGTGTGTGTCTGTGTGTCTGTGTGGGCAGAGAGGAAGGTCAGTGTTGTGCAGTGTCAGGAATCCTGAACGATGTAATCTATCTAACTGTCAGGTGGTAGTGAGGCGTATGGGTGACTGTGATTACCTGTGTGTGTGTGTGTGTGTGTGTGTGTGTGTGTGCGCGCAAAATCTCAGGAAAGTGATGGGTATGTCTTCACTAATAAGCACAAAAGCCAGATCAGAGGTGGAGAGAGAGGGAGCCTGACCCCCAGACAACCTTGTAGACAACGCATCAAAAACCAACAGCAATTTTGATGGTTGTTTATAATTGATTGGACTTAAAAAGCGTTTAGCTGTAGGCCAAAACAAAAAGATGTGTGTGTGTCTTTGTCCTTGTGTGATTAGTGTGTACAGTATTTTATTCAGACCTGGCTGCTGCTGTTGCCTTATGGAATCTCATTTGACCTCTGGGATCTATCCTACCTTCTGCATCTGTCTTCCACTATTTTACCATTCCCTTACATTCCTCTATCTCTCTCTATCTCTCTCTCTCTCTCTCTCTCTCTCTCTTCTCTCTCTCTCTCTTCTTTCGCTCTCTCTCTCTTCTCTCTCTCTCTCTCTCTCTCTTCTCTCTCTCTCCCTTTCTCTCTCTCTCTCACTATCCTACAATATCTCCCTTCCCACTGTCTTCTCTGTCTGCCACTTGTACCTGGCATGATGTCTGGCTCTGTGCCACCTGATGCAGTAAAAGGTTAATATGCAGATTGGATATGGGGGAGAGACACAGGGAGCATCATCCATCCATCAGCCTACTGCATGTAGAGTGAAAGAGCACCCCTGAGGTTTGACACTGTAAGGAGATGGGCAAGCGAGGAGGTGCTAACAACACCAAACCCTGCTACAGTCTCAGAGTAATAAGTCCTGGCTGCAGAAACACACCTCTGAAACACACCTCTTCCTTTTTCAGGTCTGTATGATTCACTAATGTAAAGAACCCAGAGAGAGAGAGGAGACGTTAGCCAGAATTCCAAAAATCCCATCTCAGCATCTCAGCTGATCCCGGTGATGAGCTCCAGTGGCAACACTGTCAGTCTACCAGCTAGGCCTCAGTCCTTATCTCAGAAACAGTCAGTCTGTCCTGAGCAACCTCCTTCGTCCCCCTTATACCCCCCTCTCTCCCCTGGCCCCCCTCTTTCCTGGCAGAGATGCCTAGCAGCCATGAGAGGAGCAGGGGGAAGGAGGGAAGGGGAAAAGGAGAGTGAGATGGGGACGTTTTCTGAGCCCTCTGGGGGAACCTGTCCATGTCTTCCATGTCTATGGAGATATCTGATGCTGTACTGTAACTGTACAGGACCTGCCTACTGCCTGTTTGTTTGTCTTTTTCCAGCCCCTTGGCAACATGTGTGTGTTTTTACATACTATTTGTTCATGTTATTTGTCATACAAGACCAGATAAAGTAGAGTATGTATAAAACAGGAGGTGAGAAGCAGTATAGTGAGGCAGAGGCAGGGCTGGTAGAGTATGTATAAAACAGGTGGTGAGAAGCAGTATAGTGAGGCAGAGGCAGGGCTGGTAGAGTATGTATAAAACAGGTGGTGAGAAGCAGTATAGTGAGGCAGAGGCAGGGCTGGTAGAGTATGTATAAAACAGGTGGTGAGAAGCAGTATAGTGAGGCAGAGGCAGTACTGGTAGAGTATGTATAAAACAGGAGGTGAGAAGCAGTATAGTGAGGCAGAGGCAGTACTGGTAGAGTATGTATAAAACAGGAGGTGAGAAGCAGTATAGTGAGGCAGAGGCAGGGCTGGTAGAGTATGTATAAAACAGGAGGTGAGAAGCAGTATAGTGAGGCAGAGGCAGTACTGGTAGAGTATGTATAAAACAGGAGGTGAGAAGCAGTATAGTGAGGCAGAGGCAGGGCTGGTAGAGTATGTATAAAACAGGTGGTGAGAAGCAGTATAGTGAGGCAGAGGCAGGGCTGGTAGAGTATGTATAAAACAGGTGGTGAGAAGCAGTATAGTGAGGCAGAGGCAGTACTGGTAGAGTATGTATAAAACAGGAGGTGAGAAGCAGTATAGTGAGGCAGAGGCAGGGCTGGTAGAGTATGTATAAAACAGGTGGTGAGAAGCAGTATAGTGAGGCAGAGGCAGGGCTGGTAGAGTATGTATAAAACAGGTGGTGAGAAGCAGTATAGTGAGGCAGAGGCAGTACTGGTAGAGTATGTATAAAACAGGTGGTGAGAAGCAGTATAGTGAGGCAGAGGCAGTACTGGTAGAGTATGTATAAAACAGGAGGTGAGAAGCAGTATAGTGAGGCAGAGGCAGGGCTGGTAGAGTATGTATAAAACAGGTGGTGAGAAGCAGTATAGTGAGGCAGAGGCAGTACTGGTAGAGTATGTATAAAACAGGAGGTGAGAAGCAGTATAGTGAGACAGAGGCAGGGCTGGTAGAGTATGTATAAAACAGGAGGTGAGAAGCAGTATAGTGAGGCAGAGGCAGTACTGGTAGAGTATGTATAAAACAGGTGGTGAGAAGCAGTATAGTGAGGCAGAGGCAGGGCTGGTAGAGCATGTCTTGCTGTCCTAGCTCTCTGATCACGTCTCAGACTTCCAGTCACACACTGGAGAGGAAACACTTCCCTGTTCCCTCTAAACTCCCAATCCCCCCGAGAACCAGCTAGGCTCGACACTGCTGGACCCTTTCACTTTCAGGGTCAGATTAGGGGAGCATATGGCTTAAAGGGACACCAAGAAGGTCTGTAGAGGATACTGGTGGATACTGTGCTCCCCCGGGTTGTTCTGAGACCTTGGACATGCTTTAGACCACAGAGTCAGAGTGGGCTTCAGAGCAGGCAGGGGACACAGACTAGCACCTGGCTGTGAGAACACTCTCACTCTGACTCTCACACACACACACACACACACACACACACACACACACACACACACACACACACACACACACACACACTCCACACACTCCACACAGGCATCCCCGCACACACTCCCATGTGGAGTTTCAGTCACCAGATTAGTATCCACAGAATGTAATATTTGGAGTTCTAGGTTTTTCCTTTATTCCGCTGTGAGAGTAAAATAAAACGACTTTCCCTCTTTTCTCTGTGTAATCCCTAATCTCACCAGTCACCAACAGTAATCCTAATCGTCTAAAAACATGCAGCGGAGCATGATACAGTAGGGACCCAAAACAGACGTAGGAAAAGGAAAAGTGCTTGTTTCTTCCTCTTTATCCCTCTATCCAGCTGCACATCTGCTGGATGTCTCATGTATATTGGCATGCTCTGATAAACAAGAGTGATGTCATAATTAGTGACGCTCCCCATGAGAGAGGGAAGGGAACATTTAGAAGAAATGAGAGTAAATAGAGAAGAGGGAGAGAGGTAGAGGCAATAGAGAGATAAATAAAGAGAGACAGAGACAGAGGGAAAGACAGAGAGATATATAGAAAGGGGGAGGAGGAGAGAGAAAGAAAGAAACCTTAAGTCTTAAACAGAGCCTTGTATTTAGTTCCAGTCCCTCCTGGTGTGGATTCGGACACTGACAGGATCACATTTAACACATGTCAGATGAGGC